>NC_139000.1:42845081-43104113 GCF_964374135.1 Grampus griseus | reverse complement strand
GAAAGAATTCTGGTTGTTCCCAGTTGGGCTGGGTGCCTAGCCTTGTGCCAAGCAATTGAGGTGGATTGGATGACCACAAAATATAGGTGTGGTACCTGTTATAAGAGCGATGGGTATGAGTCATTCCCTCGAAGAGGGGGGCTGAGAAGCTAAACCTTTAGGTGGGCACCCTAGCTATCAGGCACAAAGGACTCCTCTCTCTGTCTCTCTCTCTCTCTCACACACACACACATACACATCCATACACACTATTAACACCCACACATACACATCGGTAATTCCCCAAATCCCTATTTTATTTCCAGCCAACCAAGCCCAAGTCATAGGGAGACATGATACCTGGAAAGATAACTTTAGTTAACTTTCATTTTTATGGATGTTTACACCCCAACTAAGAAGGGTATTATAAAGAGGAGTGATAAAAAAAATCTATAAAATGTTAAGCTTATAAAATGAAAATTATACTTAATCCAAAATATAATGCTATCTCATCAATCCAGGAAAAAGAGGTCAAGGCTCCTTAATCTTAATTCTTTCAGGTTGGTGTGAGGGATTCTCTTTTTGGCCCCTGCTCAAATCTCCCCTATAACCGTCAAACGTCCATTGCTATTTGCACCATACATGTAGGGCATCAAAATGCTTTCAATACAAATCAGAAATTATCTACAGGCCCTACCCACAAGGCAGAGAGTATCTGAGCTAAATCTGGTGGGACAAGAATTGTATTTCTATGTTATCAGTTTATACAAGAGTTATTTATAGAAGGGCTACAAGCAGGCCAAATACTGGCAAAAAAAAATCTGAATTCGTAACAGGTAAAAAATGATAACTTTAGAGTAGCGTTTCTTGCTAGACGTTACTGACTTCGGGGGCTGGATCATTCTCTGTTGTGGGGACCATCCTGTGCATTGTTAGATGTTTAGCAGCATCTCTGGCCTCCACGCACTAGATGCCAATAGCTAACTCTCTCTCTGAGGTGTGACAATCAAATACGTCTCCAGACATTGTCAAATGTCAACTGCAGGACAAAAATGCCCTAACTAAGAAAAGTAGAGAATAACAGTAGGAGAATCTTGCAAACAATTCAAATCACATTCGACTCTTTCATCAATATTATTACTGCATAAAGCAAGACACATCATTAATTCTGTCTGGTTTAAGAGGCAGGAGGAACCTAAAAAAAAAAATCAGAGATGGGGAACTTCTACACAAATACTCTGTAATAAGTGGCCAAATATTTCCCTTTTCTAGGCTGGTAAAAATTTTAAATTTCCATCAATTGTCTTTTAGTTTATATTGGTATGCTTATAAAATAAACAGCATTTTGATGTTGGCAGGATGATTTAAAAGAAAGAGCCAGGATTTTACTAAAACACCTACTTCCTATGCCGGGAAAATGAAGTTTTCCTAGGTATTTTCCAGAGTTTTTTTAAGTCTAGAAAAACTGTATTAATTCAGGTCAGTTATGGGTAAATAGGGCATTTTTAAAACCAAACTTTATATTTGGGATTCCTGAAAATAATACGCATAGTTATCTTTGATCTCCATTATGGTAACCCTAAAATACGGCAGATATTTGAGTTTTAAATTATCTTATTTTGTTGCCTTCATTTGCCCTAACTGTAGAATCAGGCCACTGTTAAAGCTCCTTATTTCTTATACAGCCGCAAAGGCAAGCAACCCAGTTCTCCATAGTGTCTAGTTAGCAGGCCCAACTAATTTAAGAATATGCAGTTTGTCTGTGACTGGTTTCTCCTGGGGATGGAGATGTCCATCAGTGAGGCTCAAAGAGCATCATGTCTCCTGCTTCCAGGATGCTCCTACTGAGATGGACTGAATGAGGGAGAAGAGGACCTCCAGTGACCACTGGTCCCTGGGCCATGGCTCATGTCTGTCTATCTTTACCCATCTCCCTGATTTTTCCCTACTATTCTTAACTCTGTTTTCACTCTCAGCCTAAAAGGTCACCAACAATGCCAATATGCCCACCCAAGGCCTAGAAGTTTGGACAGAAACCAATTTTCTCCTATTCAGAGACCTCCGCTGCACACACTGATACCTCATCCCCAGCACTGCTTACTGAACAGAAACTTCCTAGAGAAATGCCTCACATAAATTTGCAAGTTGGGACACTCGACAGGTGGACAGCATTCTTCAATTCCAAGATGCATTTTCTGCCTCGAATTTGGAGAATCTGGAACAGGCTGAGGGTGCCCTTGCTAGGAGTGCACTGCCCTTCCACCCGCTCCCCCTCCAAATCCTGCTCCGCTCGTGCCAGCCTTCCTCCTCCTCAGGGAGCAGGTCCTTTAACTCCAATTTCTCTAAGCTCCACAATTGCCCCCGTCCCCAGATATGCCCTAAAACAGTGGTTTCTAACTCATGTTCTGTGTGATAATCCCTGTGTGTCAGACCAGTTGGTAGGCAGAGACCATGGCTAAGATGGCTTCCGTGCACTCTAAAGAACCTTCTTATCGAGATGCTAAAAGTACCGAAAGAATACACTGTCCAGACGAATGGATAAAGAAGATGTGGCACATATATACAGTGGAATATTATTCAGCCATTAAAAGGAACGGAATTGGGTCATTTGTAGAGACGTGGATGGACCTAGAGACTGTCATATAGAGTGAAGTAAGTCAAAAAAACAAATATCGTATACTAAACGCATATATGTGGAATCTAGAAAAATGGTACAGGTGAACCGGTGTGCAAGACAGAAATAGAGACACAGATGTAGAGAACAAGCGTGTGGACACCAAGGGGGGAAAGGGGGGTGGGATGAATTGGGAGATTGGGATTGACATATATACACTAATATGTATAAAATACATAACTAATGAAGACTTGCTGTATAGCACAGGAAACTCCACGTCGCTGTACAGCACAGGGAACTCCGCTTCGCTATACAGTAGAAACTAACACAACATTGTAAAACAACTATACCCCAATTTAAAAAAGAACATATTAGTAATAAAATTGCAAATTAAAAAAAAAAGAATACACTGTCCAAAGAAAACTGAAAACCACCAGGATTTCTTAAAGTCTGGGTAAAACAGGCTGCTTAAAATGTCAAGGCAGATGTATGACACAGCATATGAACTACCAGCCACAGGATCCTCCCAGGTGAGAAGGAAAACAAGGCTTCAGGGCAGCTTTCTGCACTATGCCTAGCTGTCCACCTGGCGAGGAGGGGAGAGGAGATCTATAACAATATTTCAAGACAGATCCGCTCGTCCGCTTCTCTTCTCCATCTCTGCCACTTATATTCATTTTGTTTTACATTATTGATTTATAAAATGAAATATAGTTGATGTACTATGTTGTTAATTTCTGCTGTACAGCAAAGTGATTCAGTTATACATATATACATATACATTCTTTTCAATATTCTTTTCCATTATGGTTTATCACAGGATACTGAATATAGTTCCCTGTGCTATACAGTAGCACCTTAATTCTGCAAGTAGCTAGGCAGCTGGATAGCTGGAAAAATAATAGTAGTCATTTTTCTACCTGCTGAGAAAGGCCACTCTGCTACCTGACTGAGTCTGCCACGGGTGTGAGTCCTTGGGAGGGGAAAAGAAGCAAGTTTCTCGCCTCTTGTCTCATTGGGCTCAACCTTCCCCCAGTACCATCCCAACACATACATACAATAGCATTGCCCCAACATCTGAAAGACAGACAGCAGCATCTTAAGTAATCCTTATAAATGATGTTCCTGACCAACAAGCTTGTTCCAAACTAGAAGCCTCTGACTTCATTCCTTGACTATACAGCTTCTCCGGAATCATCCTAAAACTACAGATCTTTCTTTAGATTTTTAAGAGTCTAAGTGGATAAGGTGGTGTCTGAGGTGATTAAAATCCTCACCTACAAGGTTTCAGGACATCCTATGAACTCTTTACAGCATCAGAGGTCAGAGAATTCATTGATTTGCCCTGATTTTCACATGGTTTCCTACCACACACCGTAAAATACAGCAAGTATCATTTTGTTCTTTTAGGGTTATTGCTATTAATTTTGTGATGCATGAAACCATTTTAAAAAGTGATCTGCTTGTAAAAAGTTTTAGGTTTTCTCTTTCTGAAGTACAGATAATATTATTTAAAGAATCCTGTAGCTAGAAGCTAGTTTGATTAGCAAAGAAAAGTATTTATTGAAGTCCTTTTATATAGGAGATTCAGGTTAAGTACTATGGAATGGAATGGCAAATCAACTCTGGGCATCAAGAAAACGAGTTGGTTTTTCTGCTTCCAGGTGATCTCTCCTCCTTACGTTGAAATGAGGGGGTTGGGGTAGGTGTTTGTAAGTTCCCTTCAAGTTTTGATATTCAGTGATTTAACAATGGAAGATGAAAGGGTGTTCAGGAGCTAGGGGTCTATCAGGGACAGAGGAGAAGGTGATAAAAGCACAAAAAATGTTTAAATTTTAAAATTATTGAACCTACAGGAGAAAATACAATAATATAGTGAAGCAATAAAGACCCCTGCCTGTGAAAGGAGGCAGACTCTAATCTGATTCTGAGCTATGCCATTTATAGTTACACAACTTTGGGTAATTTCCTTAGCCTCTAAGCCTTAATTTCTGCATCCAAAAATGGGAATAATAATACCTACTTCATAGTTTATAGAGAGGATTAAATGAAATAGTTAATATAAAATGCTAGCACAGTGCTTAGAATATTATAAATAATAAATACTAGGTTTAAGAGTAGTTTAGTTTGCCACAGCCGTATGCATTTTTTTCTGTCCATCATTCCTTTCTTTGGGGAGGACCCCTCCTCACTTCGTGTGGCTGGTGTGGGGCTGCCCTTATTCCTAAACTGAGCTCTAGATGTGGCAGGTGACTCAGGCCCAGCGAAACTGTACTCCACCCCCTTGGCTACATAATGGTTTCAGGAATAATATGTGACTTGATCTGGGCCAATCAGAGCCTTCACAGGAATTTTGTGAAGTTCCTTCTTCCTTCCTCTGAGATCCTGAGATCTAAGGATCACATTTGTTTGAAGCTGCCCGTGGCCATCCTGAGGAATCATGGAGAGAGCTACCTGAGAAGGAAGCCAACACAGAGGCAAGAGGTAGAGAAAAAGAGACAAGCTCTGATGATACAGTTTGGCTTTGAGTCCAAGAGTATCAGAAGCTAGGTCTACCTGGGATTATCACCTACTAGAGCAATTAGTTCCCTGTTTTCCTTAAGCAAATCTGAGTTGAGTTTCTGTCACTTACAACCAAAGAACTATGAAGAGAGAGACAAATCTACCATTTATGAAAAACTGCTAAATGATTATAATAATAGACGTGGACATTTTCAGGAGCAGAGGCCACTTCAAGAGACAATCTTTTCTTCTAAATCATTACTTTCTACATTTTAGTAACAGAGAAAGAAGATGGATTTTGTTTCCTCATTAGTCACAGCTAGTGGCTGGCCCCTTGGTGCCTGAAATTAAGTCACCGAGACACCCAAAGAATTTGGGGAGCCTACCATCTGGACTCCTGGTAGCCAAGGGCAGGGAAGTAGCAGAAGTAACTGGAAGGCTGACCATGGGAGACTTTAGAATCACTTGTTATGCTGCACCAGCCCAGGAAGAACAAAGGTTACAATGTAAAGAATCAAAACCTAAAAGTGTTTTGACACTTAAAGAGGAAGTAAAATTTTATGTCTGTAGAGCAATGTTGGCTTTTCCATGTATGATCAAAGTAATCTTAGGTGATGTCTCTCAATTCTCTAGCTAGTAGCAAGAAAAAAGTTAGCGATATTCACTTAACGGATGAGAGCAATGAGGCTCAAGAAACTTAAGGAATAGTCCCAGTACCACACACAGTTATTTGACGGTAGAGCTGCAACTAGAACCCAAGTCTTCTGAGTTTTATTCTAGTACATTTGAATATGCCATCTGTCCTCATTTCAGGTTGAGTGATGTATTTGATATGGACATAAGAGGAAACTTATTTAACTTAACATTGTTTTTCTTTTAATCACTTTTCATTCTCCTATTGTAATCTAAGCAGAAAATATCAGAAGCTAAATTTGGATAGCTGATGAAATTACTTTGCAGCCTCATGGTCTAGTTGGGTGTGTGTGTGTGAAAACTTATTTTAAGAGAGTTTTGCTGGGCTTCCCTGGTGGCGCAGTGGTTGGGAGTCTGCCTGCCGATGCAGGGGACACGGGTTCGTGCCCCGGTCTGGGAAGATTCCACGTGCCGCGGAGCGGCTGGGCCCGTGAGCCATGGCCGCTGGGCCTGCGCGTCCAGAGCCTGCGCTCCGCAGCGGGAAAGGCCACAACAGTGAGAGGCCCGCGTACGGCAAAAAAAAAAAAAAAAAGAGAGTTTTGCTAATGCCATTTGCAGCAACATGGATGGACCTAGAGATTATCATACTAAGTTGAAGTAAGACGAGAAAGGCAAGTATCATATGATATCACTTATATGTGGCATCTAAAAAAATGATACAAATGAACTTATTTACAAAACAGAAATAGACCCACAGACATAGAAAGCAAACATGATTACCAAAGGGGAAAGCGGGGCGGGGGGGAATAAATTAGGAGTTTGGGATTAATGTATACACATTACTATATATAAAATAGGTAAGCAACAAGGACCTACAGTATAGCACAGGGAATCATACTCAATATTTTGTAATAACCTATAAGGGAAAAGAATCTGAAAAATATGTATTTTGTAATAACCTATAGGGCAAAGAATCTGCCAGATATATTGCCATATATATATATATATATATATATAAACTGAATCACTGTGCTGTACACCTGAAACTAATACAACACTAAATCAACTATACTTCAATTTAAAAAAAGAATTTCTCTATACATTTATTTTCAAAAACAGATAAGCACCATGGTGGTAGGCATTCAGGAAACTTGGTGTTGGTATGTGAATAAAACATACACATACTACAAAGTTAGGCAAAAGGTTATATGATGTGCCGTCTGCTGTAGATAATTTCTGGTCTGCTACGTAAAAGTAAGAACTTCTGTGTTAACCTCTAGAAGGACAACAAAATGAACAGGAAGTTGCTAAATAATTTGAGCGGCTTCATCCTTGGGCTTCCCAGTGTTCTAGCATCTGAATATGGCAGCCAAGGAGGTCTAAAGGGAAGCAATTACAGCATCACCTACTGCCCCAGTAGAGGTTCTGAGAACCACAAGCCTTCCTACCCTCCACAATGATCCAGAAAAGGTCCCATGTACAGCATAGCATCGTACTTTATAGAAAAGGCATGAAGTGGTAAGTAGGGAGGCTATCCCTAATTCTAGTCTCACAAAGTTCAGCTGTCATTGACAGCAGCCTAGGTCTTTTCATGTGTGGCTGTATCCCTTCTTTTTTTTGTGGTACGTGGGCCTCTCACTGTTGTGGCCTCTCCCGTTGCGGAGCACAGGCTCCGGACGCGCAGGCTCAGCGACCATGGCTCACGGGCCCAGCCGCTCCGCGGCACGTGGGATCCTCCCGGACTGGGGCACGAACCCGTGTCCCCTGCATCTGCAGGCGGACTCTCAACCACTGTGCCACCAGGGAAGCCCAGCTGTATCCCTTCTTGATGCGATAAAACTAAGAAACGTGTTTATTTGTAGGCTTACTGTAAACAGAAGCACGAGGAGATACCTTTAAATAAGGAAGAGAAGGCAAAAGGTAAGAGTCTCTACGTAAACTGCCAGGTTGATGAGTCTAGGAATTATCAAGCATCATCAGTTGGTTGCCTCCAGCCCCATCCTTCCTTGAGAGGGGCACAGATGATCACGCAAACCAAGCTCGATATTGAATCACCGGCAGCGCTCGACTTTACTACTAACATCAGTGAGAGCAGACACTTATATAAACTGCTGTAGGCCAACCCGTAAGGGTGCAGAGTGCGAGACCATACAGAAACATCACAGATCCCATAGTCAGAAACCTCACCAGGAGCTATCTACTTTAGCAACATAGCCTCAAGTACAAATTTACATGCAATAATTCATATTCTACCAAATAAATCCCAGGCAAACAGAGTAATGCAAAAACACATTTCCTGCTGTCAAGAAAATTTCTGGCAAAATTAATCAACCATTCATCCATTCAGGCTCTATGCGTACCCTTTTGTCAAAGAGGGAATACTAAGAGATTTCTTTTCTCTTCCACGCACTCATTTCAATGAATTGAAGAACCCATCAAGCTTGAGTTGATTTATTGAAATGTCTCTTAGCTCAGCAGTACAACTATAGCAAATGAACTGGCAACTTCTCCTAAAACGAGCAGTGATTCAATTCAACAACATCTGATTTATTTAACTCTTCATAATTCTGGGTTTAACTTATTTTTGCATTTTAGCTCTAAGCATATCGGTTTTCAGTCTACTTCCAAACAGCACAAAATTTTGGATACAACCTTGCACATCTGCATGCATTATTTAGTAGTCCGATAGAATCTATATGCTTGGGTTAATGCTAAGACTTCCGCCTTTAAGAGACATTGACACATTGATAATAGGTTTACAAAAGGATTTCTTTAAAGCTTTTCTCTAAGGCAAACTGTTTGTTCTGGTGGATAATATTTAATGTTAACACTGGATGACCAGTCACTGTGGTTCAAAGCACTAAAGACACATAGATTTCTTATTTTTGTATTTATTTTAATCATTCTACCAGGTGAGGAGAAACACTATGGGGTGATACTTAAGACATAAACATTAGAGAGAAAACCATGCTGACTGTTTAAACATGGGTTTTCTCACCAAACCTCGTCCACTGAGCCCCACAGAGCCCATTTATCACATTACCAGCTTTGCATTTTTCTTTGTAAAGATATACGACCTTTGCCTATTAGATTTCATTAACGGGGCACCATACAAGGCTCCTTTGCACATGGCAGGATAGAAAGCGCAACATCCTCGCCTGAAGGATTTGCGGAAACAAGCTCATCTTCAATCTTTGTCCCTGGGAGGCACTTTTAACACCTGCCAACCACAGCACTATCATCAGAAAAACATTTAGAGATTTATCTTCGGGCTGGTAATTATAAGCGATAATTTGTTTGGAGTATGGATAAAGTTGGTCTAGCATAAACAAACTAGAGGCTCAAATTACATGACGAACTTCATTAACTATTGATTTAACCGCTGCGGGTCTGCAGGCTTACTGACACTCTGAAGATGGCAGGCTCCTAAGCGACAACTTTGGCCTCAAAATTATGGTTGTTGAGGCACATGCATTTCAGAGCATGCTCAGTGTCTTCCTGGCTTTCACTGCTTTCCTTCTTTTGAGGATCCAACTCTAGGTAACCTCTGTTTAGAATTCTGAACATCAGGATTGTTGATTGTCATATTTTAGAATTCAAGATACTTTGTTTTGGGAAGATATTTTTACAGGGATGAAGTGAAAGGCATCATGTGTCACAGACCACTTTACGTTTCACAGCCCTTTGCACATATTATCTCATCAGAGCCTCACAATCACCCCGTGAAATGGGTAAAGCTGGCTTTTGAGCTCATTTGATGACTGAGGAAACTGAAACAAAGAGGAGCTAAGGGCTTAAGGACCTTGACCAAACTACATTATGAGTGGATGCCTTAGGATGGTGCATTATTCTTATCCAGGGCAAGAACAAGTGCTTCAAGTGCTTTGAGGAACCAATATCAAAGTTATCCATCTCTTTGCCTTTAAGCAGATCCTTGTGGGTAGAAAAGTAAGATGTGATTTTGTATACAACCCTATTTTCCACCCAGAACACCAATCCCAGAACTGACACAGGGACACAGGGGATAAGAGAAAAGTCTCATAGGCAAATATACAGAAGATATGAGAATAAACACTAGAGTTTCTTGTTGGGATAACGGCTGTATCCAACACAACTCTGTCTTTAAGCGTCTCAATGTGAAGAGTTACAGCCTCAAGCTCACAGTTTAAAGCAGCACCTTTATACTAAGTACTCGCTAAATGATGCTATTAATATTCATTAATGCCTTCATTAATAACGGTAACAAAAAGTTCCACTGAGCCTTTCCAAAATACAGGTATTTATAATTCAGGATTTATTTTTACTTGAGAAAGGTAATATGCTGCACATAATGACAATTTGCTAGGGCAGCCCCCTGAAAACACACAAATATTTATGCACCAAAATGTCTATGGTGGGATAAAGACTGTAAGTATCAGGTCAGAGTTTGCTGCCAAAGATTTTATTCTTGTTTAAATTTTTTTTGAATTTTTGAATTTTATTTATTTTTTTATACAGGTTATTAGTTATCTATTTTATACATATTAGTGTATACGTGTCAATCCCAATCTCCCAATTCATCCCCCCACCACCACACCACCCACTGCTTTCCCCCCTTGGTGTCCATACGTTTGTTCTCTACATCTGTGTCTCAATTTCTGCCCTGCACACTGGTTCATCTGTACCACTTCCAAAGATTTTTTTAAATCGTAGTTTTTTTCAGAGCTTTTTGAATTTCAGAATTGCAGATGAGGGATTATAGACATGGACTAATTCTCAATTCGATGTTAAATATTGAATATCCATTGCTCAGTCTCTTCCAATTATATGCTGACATAAATTTAGAATTAGGTACGGAGAGGTCACCTGATTGACCACCAACATGAGTCAATTCAAAGGAGAGAGACAGAAGGTATTAAAGTAAAATCTCATTAATATAAACTCTAATTAGTTTAAATGGTGGACTGTTCAAAATTTACATTCATTTTCTCAATGAAAACATTTAGTGGTTCCCAAACGCTGCAAGAGAAATGTTTTACTTGCTTAAGGATAACTTTTGAAACCTTCAATTAAACATTTGAATAATTAAAATTAAAATGTTTATATTTAAGTAGAAATCTCTCAGTGATCAAGGTAGATAACCTGATCAAGGTAGATAACCTGATAACTAGAGGAAATTCGGGTATCTGTTGTCTGATTCAAGTTTTTATATGTTTTCAGAAGAAAACTTTTTTATTTAAAAAAAATAATCTAACTCACATCTCATTCATTTTGGCTTTTCTTGCATTTATCTAAATTAGTAAGGTGTGAACTCCATACCAGGTGAATTCTTTCCCAGAGCTGGGGCCAAATTAAGATTTCAACGAGGATTTCCAGTCAAGCCTTTATGGCTCAGGTTATACTCATAAACATTTTTAAAGTAACATTTATGCATATGAACCAAAAGTTTCCATTAAGTATAATACATTTGCTGATCAATAAAAATATGGCCTATAGATGCATTGTAGCTGTGAGTAGTACTCATTTCTCTGTCAGTTTTTAGATCAAATACACTAACAGTGTTAGTTCTCAAATATCACAAGATGGTTTTTCTTTGTGTGATTCCTCCCTAACCTACAAAATTAAGTTGTGATCTCTCCTGATGTTATCAAGATATGTTTGGTATAATCGCAAAAAGAGTATCATGGGATAGATGCCAGCTAACAGCACCAGCAATAGATTCATGAGCCAGAAAACAGAGTCCAGGAAGCATATATAGAAATTTAATATATAACAAGGCTGGTGTTTCAAACTCAGTGGGAACTGAGTATTTTGACTTATAAATGATATCGACATAATTGTTACACACCTGAAGAAAGAATGCTAAACTTAAATTCCAGCTGGATTGAAGATGTAAATGTAAAAAAGTTAAAAAATAAACTATTTGAAAAAAATCAAGGAGACTATTTATATAATCCTGTACTCGGGAGAGCTTATTATGAACACCCAACGATTCAATGACCATGAAGGAAAGAAGCTATTTTCCTTTATAAAATTAAAAAGAATTAAAGTGGTGTTTTAACACATCACAAAGTCAAAAGACAAATAATGGACTGGGAAAATTATCTGTAGCACTTACGACAAAACAACTATTAATCCCTAACCTACATAACCTTCCCAAAAACCAGTAAGAAAAAAGGTAGACAAGTCAATTTAAAAAAAAAAAGAAATAAACTTGCAATTGAGAGAAGAAAAATAAAAGGTCAATGAACATACGACAAAAAGTTCGATCTCACAAGTAACCAAGGAAAAAGCAAATTAAATACACATGTGATACCATTTTTTCTATCAAGCTGTCTAACATTTTAAAGGGAAAAAAAGTCTAGAGGTGCTCAGGATACAGGAAAGCAGTTCTCTCAGATACAGCTGTAAGAGTGTAGATTACAACAAAATTGTGGAAAATAATCTGACATTATTAATATTAAAAATAGAGTTTATGAATAAACAATAGTTTTGCAAAACCATTCTATGAAATAAAAGAAATACGATGTAAGGAAATATTTATAAGGATAGTTAATGCAACATTGTTTTGTGGTGGCAAAAAGTTGGAAACAGTTTGACTGTCCCTCTGTGGGGACAGTCTCTCCCCATAAAATGACAGTCATGTCCCATTCAACCACGGAAAGGAAGATCATTTGACATTAAAAGACTGAGTTAGGTATAGATCTTTACTTGACATACCGTGAAGAGAAAAAAGAAAATTCCAGAATAATGTATATAGCATGATCCTATTGTTAACAAAAATATAATTACATATTCCATAATTCCATATATATGTTCC
This sequence comes from Grampus griseus, assembly GCF_964374135.1. Taxonomy (NCBI): domain Eukaryota; kingdom Metazoa; phylum Chordata; class Mammalia; order Artiodactyla; family Delphinidae; genus Grampus; species Grampus griseus. Next base: position 43,091,586 of record NC_139000.1, on the reverse strand, counting down.
ATGTATATGTACATATGTCTGTATGCAATTGTGTAAACAGAATTTGTTTAGTTACCTTGGGGGAAGGTAACTGAAGGTGTATGAGTGCAGGATAATTCGCCTACTGTTTCTTTATGTGTTTTATACCATTTTCTTAATAAAACAAGCACGTAGGTATCTGTAATTTTAAAAATACAATAAAAAGAAAATGAGAGAATAATAAAAAGAACCATGAGTTTGTTTTCAGTTTATGCTGTAGAGAGTCTGGGTAAAATGCTCAAGCTCATCTAAGCGCACTACTAAGCACTTGTGGTGATAAGAGTTAACTGAGGCGCCTTCAGCAGCTCACTTGTTAAACAGTCAGTTCCTTCTGAACGAAATGCAAGTCATTATCCAACCAAACAAGAAACAACTCTGCAGATGTGTCTCCCGTGCCAAGTTCACGGTCTGTGTTATTATAATCCTCTATTCAGTTGGCAAATATCCTTATAAGATTTAAACTAGGCAAACCAAACACTCCAAGGTCAAAGCAATAAAGGGGGTTGACGTTAAAGCACTAGATGAGTGATTAGGGAAAATTCCTTCTAGAATAAAGGGTGGACCACACTAGACTTCCTTTAGCGGGGAGACACGTCTCTGGTGACGGGCTGGATGACAAAGGGTCCAGGGAGGACTACACAGATCAGGGCTTCGTCTACCCCAAGGGTGGGGCTGTCTGCTCCTGCCTTATGTCCCCGCTTCTCCACAGCTGCCCCTCCTCAAGCCCTCCTGCATACTCAGCATTAAACTTAGGCAGCCCACATACCCGTCCCACTCAAAACCACGTCTGGGGTTGACGTGAACTCGCTGAACTCGCTAGTCTGGTTTACAAAGGCATACCCTAGTGTTGCCTTCCAAGTTCCTGCATTGCTCTTCACGTGGTGGACAATCTCCCTCTTCCTTTCCCTACCCCACTCCTACCCCTATCATGAACCCCCCTGTTTAATCCTCCTTGGGAAAGAAGCCCTGACTCCTGAGTCCCAGCCAGTATAATTCGTAGCTCTCACCTCCATTCACCATGGTCGTGCCTCACCCATCTGCCAGGGCTCCATACGGCTCTACCCTGAACCTTGTTTCGGAGATCAGATCAAAGGATACGGCCCACCATTCTACGCCTTGAGGAGCGTCTTCAGTTGGCGCCTCACAGCTGGGTTGGCTTTACCTAGGAGTGGCTGTTCTCTAGGACAATGTCTCAGGTCAACCCCAGACTCTCCCCCACCAAGTTGCCCTTTGGGCTGCACCCCAGAGTCCTGCAAGCCCTGTACTTGCCCAGGCTCAAGACCGAAGAAAGGGCCCAGAGTCAGCCACAGAGACATCAACGGTTTAATGGATGGGGGGAGCTTACATGTCCGAAGCAAGGTCCTGGAGCGGCACCCCATTGTGGACGGCAGACAGCGGGCAGGACAAGGCAGCGGCAGTCTTCGCTTGGATAGAGGGAGGGAAGTGGCCAGTTATAGGGGCAACTGACGTCAGGCTGGCTCATCAGTTACCAAGGAGACCAGCAGAGAAGCACGCCCCTCACTGCCCCTTTGATAAGCTATCACAATGGAGATGTTCTGATCTAAAGATTGGAACAACCACCAGCTGGGGCCCGGAGCAAGTATGTAGGCATTTTACTGATTAGGCTCTATGAGAAGGTCAGTCAGGTGAGTAGGGTGTAGGTGAAGCAGAGACTGGTCAAGCAGGGGATGTACAGAGAGCAAGAGAACAGCCATCATGAGTGGCTAATCATGTATTGCCTTACTAAGACCATGCAGCTATTGCTTCAGTGGGTCCTGATTTGCGCTAATAGTTCACCTTCCTTTGCTGGAAAAGGAAGAAAACTGTAGTAGGTGACTATTGCTTTAGTCTGCCCAGCACTTTACTCTCCTGTTAACAGACCCTTCTCATTGGCCAGAGGGATGGGCAGCTGATTCAGGCTGGGCTAACCATAGTACCTTACTCTCACTACTCTTGGAAATGGGTAAAGGGAAGGGGTGTGTCCCTACAAGCCTCAGTCAGTGCCCTCCCGAGCTTAGAGAGAGAGGTTTTGTCTCTGACAGTGAAACTTTCCTAAGTGTGTCTGGAGCGGCTGACAGCCCCCGTGCCTCGAAGGGCAGAATGAGAGAGATCCAGAGGGAAGCAGAGCTAAGAGGTGGAGAGTCCTTAGCTTAGTAATATGAGCCGGTGAAACCCGTGCCTTTTTTTTTCCCCCCTTTGGCCAGGGGAGGCTAACTAGAGTCAAGTTGGTTTTCTATCTAAAACCAGAGTCCTAACTAATGCAGAAGTTAACATTTATTGATTCTTTGATGTGCCAGGAATTGCACTAGGGTCTTTAAACACATTATTTCATTTTCATTTATCTTCCACAAGAGTCCTATTACCTTCCCCATTGCGGTGCTGACGAGACTGTGGCGCAGAGAGGGTAGCAACCTGCCAAAGGTCACACAGGTGGTCAGAGGAGGAGCCTAAGTTCAAACCCCAGAGCTCTGCCCTCTGCTTCACTATCAGCACTTCTGCACAGTTGCTTCCTGGATGTGGGAAGACAACTCAAAGGGGAGAAAATCGACTGGCCTCCTTAAGAAATAAACCCTTGAAGGAATTCCTCAAGCAATACTGCTTCAGGATGGTGACAAATCCCTTTGGGGCATTTCTTCTTTTTGAAAATGGCTCTTTTATCTTTCTTAATATCCACCCTCCTCCCTCTGTTCTCTCCACTTCTGTTCTACTAGGAATTCTGGCCAAAGTTCAGACATTTCCCATCACTCAGAAGGCCTTCTTCCCCTAAGATAATGCAAAGAAATCCTGATATTATCTGAGGGAGTGCAGGTTGGTACAAGGATCAGAAGTTCAATGCCTTTGTCTGCCGTGCAGGGCAGTTCCACTTGAACCGGAAGGTCTGGAGAGCCATGAAGATTTTAAGAAGGGAGCAGGGTGTGATTTGATTTACATTTTATTGTGAAGGGCAGACTGGAGATGATCTGTATTCAAGATCAGAGAGCCAGTTACAAAGAGCCGGCCCCCTAAGAGTCTCCCTAGCAGGACTGCTACTTGCAGGCTGTGCTCAGAGCTCAGGTATCCAACAAGAGGGGAGAGCGGGGCTGAAATCCTGTCCGTGATCCAAGCCATGATCCACTCACAAAGCCACTTCTTGGGGTGGGGCACTATCAACAGAAGGAAGCAGTCTTGCCGTAATTTGCAAAAAGGTGCCCATGGGCTAGTTGCTGTCTTGGTTGCTATATTCTGGGTAAAACAAGATGAGGTCTTGAACGAAGGCAGTAGCAATGGGATTACAGAGAAGGGAACAAGTTCACATTTGTCTTGTGAGTTTGAGGTGCTTGTGTGAAAACCAAGAGAGCTATATGATACCTCTAGAGAGATTTATGTGTCTAGAAATTAACTGATGGTCAGATCTAAAAACAGCATTTGGAAGTTGCTAACGCATTCCCAAAGGATAGTTGGTGGGAATGTGGACCACAATTGAGTCGCTGCTGCAAAATGCAAAGGGCATAGAAATGCACTGTTATTTACTGAGCTGTACTAGGAGACAAGTATAAAGTTTAAGAAAAGAAATGATTAATGTTCAACAGAAGGTCCCTGCTGTATCGTCTTGCCAAGCTCTTCGGCTCCACACTTGAGCCCACCTAAATCTGAACCGTTAACATACACATAATACAAAAGAAGTGGAACTTGCCTTTGGCCTCACAAATCACCTCTTCTCATACATGCTGCTAAGCAGTCTGGATGGATATAAACAGCTGTTCATTGCAAGAATGCTAGATATTCTTCACTGACAGATGGTAGCAATTCCCTGGGGTACACACACAGACACACACACACACACACACACACACACACACACACACACACACACACACACGAACCTCAGTAAGGTCGATAACACTGATACTCATCAATGAAGTTACTGAAATTTAGAGATTTAAAGAAAGGCCTAGAATTAAAAATACACTTAAGTTAGTATTTCTTCCAGGCTTTGGATAATTTCTGTGAACAAAAACACTTTCCATTTGATATTTCACTTTTTCAAAGAGTAAGAGATCCTTTGCCACTATCAGATCAGTAAATGACTGTTCTCTATATCTCAGATCCCCCTCTGCCCTTGTCAGAGGGAGCAGAAGTCTAAAAGTGCATCTTCTTGGGAAGCATACCAGACAAATCCATAATGGAAGGTGGCAGAATGTTTGCTGTGTTGAAATCGCCATATATGGAAAAAATTTCTCATAGAAACTATTACTAGAAATTCTCACTAATCCCTCCAATTTCAAGCCAAAATGAATAACTAAATAGATTTGATTAGTTATTGTGACAGAAAGGAAACAGGGAATATTCAGATCATATTCTTTACAAAACTAGTGATGACTTTCAAAGCAGTGGATTTTTCTCCAACTCAATTTAAATTGTAGGGAATTATCAAATCTGGACCTCAAGAAAACCCAGGACACCATTTGGGGTTATCCTTTGAAATTTCTTCTCCTCAAGAGAGATAGCTTAGTTAAGTTCTTCATAAAATCGTATAATTTTAGAATTAAAGTGAGAGCAAGACTGAATGCTGGTTTGAGATGGGCTGTAAAGGCCATTTAGTTAATTCACCCACCCAATTATTAAATATTAAATTTCTTATACCTCATTCTGCCAAATGGTTACATAACCTGAGGTTGAACATTTCCACAGATAGAAAAGTCGTGGCCAGCTGAGATGGCTCATTCCATCTTTGGATAGGTCCATTAGAATGTTTTTTCCTTATATGGAGGCAAAATTGTCTCCTTAAGCTTTTTCCTATTGATTTTGACTCCCTCGAATAGAATGTTGATGATAACAATGAATATTTGAGTGCTCACAACATGGTAAGCCCTGCTCTGAGCATATGACATAGATTCATTAATTTATTATTCAAAATAATTCTTTTAGGTAGGTTAATACTGATGTTAGTATCATTCCCAATCTACAGAGGTGGAAGACTGAGGCACAGAAGAATTAAGTAACTTTCCCAAGACCACATGCTCTAAAAGGCATGGATCCAGGATTAGGAGTCAGGCATACTGACTCCAGAGTCCAAGTACTATAATTTTAAAGTTACCTAAATGATTCCAATGTGTCCTCAGGGTTGATAACCATGGATCTAGTCAAAATCTGTCATGTTTCAGACTGTAAACTTGTAAAAGGTCGCATGGCTGTTACGAGGCAAAGGACCAGAACTCAGGTCTCATGACTCAACGGTCTGGAATTATTTCCAACATGCATTTTTGCCGGCCTCTCTTCTCTATACCTAGTCCCTTTTAAAAAAGGCCAGCCCCTTGCAGTGGGAAGGATGCATGTGTGAGCGCATGTACAGAAAAGCTGGCTTTAGGACTAACTCAGGTTGGGAGTACACAGGATCTGCTGATCTGGCAAAGAAAAAGCAGAGTCACAGGCTTGTCTCTGCAAAGTTAGCACTGCCCCTTTCTGCTTTTACTCTCTTACTCAGGGATAAAAAAGTTCCAGGACATCCCAACCTCACCAGCTCCACAGAAAACATTCTATCATATCCTAATGAATCTCCTACTGATGGACGTTTTCATATGGGCAAGGATGAGCATCATTTTTTAAAAAGTATCCTCAAGTAGTTCTAACATTAACTCAACTTTTTGCTGGATCTTACAGGCCAAACTCCTACTTTTTGATTCCTTTAGATGCTTGCAGAGGTATCCTGGCAATTCATGTACTTGCTTTCCATTTGATCAGTTATATAGGGCATTTCATAAATCCATCACTTTGGTTCTTAAAGCTTTGATAGAGACTTATAGCTTTCCTTTTCACTCTTTTCCACCTTGTTACTTATTTATCTTTCTTATTCATTCAACTATTTATTAAACAGATATTTATTGAAGGCCTTCTGTAGTCCCTGACCCTGATTTCTTTTTCTTCAAGGCATTTTGAAGAACCTGAAATCATACTGTATATTTACTTGCTTACTTCATTGTCCATCTCCCTTGACCCCAACAGAATGTTAGGTCCATGACAGCAGGGACTTTGTCATGTTCATACTCTGCTGCTGATACCTAAATCACTGGCTGGCCTATGGTAGATGTTCAATAAATATTTATTGAATAAATAAATAAATGGGTGAGTGAGTGAATGAATGGGTGAATGAATAAAAAAGTGGATGAGTGAATGGATGGATGGAGAAGTGAATACCAAGTATCAGACTCTGGGGATATAAAAAATGTGTTAAGCTTCTTACCCTAAAGGAGTTTGCAATCCTAATGCAGCTAAGCATATAAGATTCTAGGTTGTCCCACGGATGTATAAACAAAGAGCATTAATTGGAAGCAGAGAGAAGGAATCTACAAGCTTGCCTGGAGAAGTCAGGCAAGGCTCCCTCATGAAGCTGGCATTTGAGTTGAGATGTAAAGGAGGAGGGGAATTTGCCCGGTGGCCAAGCAGGGCCTGACATTTACAATGGGAAGAACAGATAGCAAAGGGCAGGACTCTGAGCAACGAGGACTAGAAGTGGAGATTTCAGAATAACATTCCGAACAGAGTTCATCCACAGGCTGATCTGTTTTGTGACCAGTATATGCCAAGACAGTAGGAAACACCCACTGTGGATGAAACCAGATTTTAAATGTCAATAACAGACCTTGGACGGTTTACTTAACTTCTCCATCCTCAGTGTCCTCATCTGTAAAATGAGGATTTAAAAAAGTAATTACTTCACTGAGTCACTGTTAGGAATAAATGAATTAAAATATATGAAGCACTAGCCGTAGACTACGGTTCGTTCTGCTAGAATGTGGCACATGCTGGCTACAAAATTCCTATGCAAAATCTCCCAGTGAAAAACACAGAGGTTATTGGAAAAATAAAGACGGGGCACAACCCACAAAAACTTCGATGACACATTGAGCCCAATAAAAAAGGTAGCAGTTTTACACATGGTAAGTGGCTAATAGATACTATAATAAATACAGCACTTTGAAGAAGACCTACAGTTTGCTTTCGGAAATGGGCATGGGAAGGGTTATAACTTGGCGGTTACTGTGACAGTGGTGGAAGGAGGGTTGTCTGAAATCAGACTGCAAGTTCTAACACCAGACATGGTGGGTGTGGCTCGTAACACATGCTGTGAACATGTAGCTGGTACACATTTGAGGGGGATGTGTGTGTGTGTGTGCACATTCACACGCATTTTGTATATTCCTCCTAGGCTCCGTTCAGTTAGGTGCTGTTTTCTGTGTTCACCTGGTATTTCTCAAGGACAAAATCATGCACAATTAAACATGAAATTTGCATTATGCTGAAACTGTTCCCTAATATATCAGTTGTACTGGAATAATTGCACATTTTCAAAACCAGCATTAGAGCAGAACTGACTGTAAGTGTTCAATAAAGACTAGCTGTTACATAAATATTTAGAGCACAATAATATTAAGTATTGACCAGCTGACAGCACAAAGTTAACAACTTAGGGAGATTCCCTGCCCCCCTGTCCCCCTGCAGCCTTTCAACCTAACATAAGAAGTTACAGCACTAGCTGATGCTTTGAGTTTCTGGGTCCTTTTCTTATCACTCAATGTTCCTTAACCCAAAATAATCAACAAAGTATCTTTGAATAGTAGGCTAAGTATAAAATGTAATTTAATTAATTAATTCTTTTTTCAGGTCATGACTTGGTGATTTTTTTTTTTTTTTTTTTTTTGGCGGTACGCGGGCCTCTCACTGTTGTGGCCTCTCCCGTTGTGGAGCACAGGCTCCGGACGCGCAGGCTCAGTGGCCATGGCTCACAGGCCCAGCCGCTCCGCGGCATGTGGGATCTTCCCGGACCGGGTCACGAACCCGTGTCCCCTGCATCGGCAGGCGGACTCTCAACCACTGCGCCACCAGGTAAGCCCATTGGTGATTTCTTAAAATTAATTTTTATTGGAGTATAGTTGCTTTACAATGTTGTGTTAGTTCCTACTGTACAGCAAAATGAATCAGCCATACGTATACATATATCCCCTCCCTTTTGGACTTCCTTCCCATTCAGGTCACCACAGAGCATTAAGTAGAGTTCCCTGTGCTATACAGTATGTTCTCATTGGTTATCTGTTTTATACATAGTGCAATTTAATTTAAAAACAATGAAATCCCGCTCTCCCCGGCCCCATTCCCCCACAACTGCCAGCTTGCTATTTCACTTCTAACTTGAGCAGATATTACAGGACTGTAGGGTAAAAGGGATTTTTAAAAAGAGAACTCAATTTTTAAGAACAGAACGAAAGGACTTCTAAAATTGCCATTTTCTTTATTGCATTCATTTTAAAAAACTAAAACTCTCAACCAATTAAAAGCTTGATTCTAAAACTTGAAGTCCCAGAGTCCAAAATTTGGAAGGCAACTGACTCAAGGTGCACATAAGGCCTAGTTAAAATTACTTAAAACATTGATCATGTGGAATTTTAAGTAAATCTGCATTTTAAATCAATATTTTCCTATCTTCATATACAACATCGATAAATATAATTTAAGTGAGTTTTATGAGTGTCTGCTTAAGGAAAAAGGTTATAGGGGACTTACCTAAGGTTTTGCACCTTCACTGAAGAAAAGGTAACCCAGATAACTGCACCATCCTCTCCGACATTGCTTTTTCAACTTGAAAAGGCATTCAAACACCTGGAGCCTTGTTAAAATGCAGGTCTTCACAGACCCTTTTTGGTGAAAATCTGAAAATCCCCCAGTTGATGAGAGGTCTCGTAAGTTTATGTGTTTGTCAAAAAGAACTGCTTTTTCGAGATACAAAATTACATTTTGATTTAATTCACCCAACATGGATAGGATATTTACCCTGGTGTCTCTTCTAATCTGCGTGAAATATATCCTTGATCCCAAGGGACACGCAGGAACTGCGAATTTGACTTAAACTGGGCCTTGATCGCTCTCCTCTTTGGATTAATAAAAACCCTGAAAGCTTTTTGCTTAACTCGCCGCCAGGTGGCGCTACTTCCCCATTCTTCCCGGTGGCTCGGATGCCTTGCGTTTCATCCTAAACTTTGGACACTTCCTCCACCTTCCAACAACTGCATTCTGTTTGCCAACACATGCGTTTTTTCAAAATCTCATTAGATACATAATGTTTTCGGCCAAGCTTGCGTCCCGAGAGCACTGTGTCCTCCCTGGAGGACTCCCTAGGGTCTGGAATGAGGAAAAGCCGGGTTGTTAAAAAGTGGGAAACAGGGGACCCGCTTATACCAAACGTTTGTCATAGAAACGAAACGGATGCTTCACACTAAGTGTGAGAAGACCCTGGGGGCATTTGAATGCTGTGTATTTTTTCCCCAGTGATAATTAAACTGTAGTGTTTGCAGCATTCTCAGGGCTGGATTAGCCAGTGCGGGCAAAAGTGTGTAATCGGTATTAATCTCCCAGAATGTCACTGCTGTTGCCTATCAATCTGCATAAATTCTACCACAAAACTTTAGGAAAAAATGCTATTCAGAGCAAATGATGCATCAAATTCAAACAGGCCATCAAGATTGCTAATGGATTTTAATAGCAGCTATTACAGCATAATAGTATTTTCCCAACAGCTGTTTGTTGATACAATTCTCCGTTTACAGGACCTTTCTGTCCAATCCCAGGGGACAGCCCGCCTGTTCATTTATAATCATTTGGTTCCACCTACAAACAAATGCTGCTTTATTTGCATTTGGAGACCGTGAATGGTCTGCAGCTTTGACCCACTCCCACCTCATTCAACAAAACCAACAGCGAATATTACAAGCTAGATTAATTAGTTAATATTTAGATGTACTAACCACTGCCAGAACAAATACTGTCAACTGGCCAAATCAAAGAGAAGCTTTTATTGATTGCTTGGCTACATTCTGAGCGACGTGAGTTGTTGAATACTGCCTTTTACTCTTCTATAGAGGAGTAATGGCTCTAAACTAGGATTAAGACTGAAATTTTTGAAACAAAAGGATCCATAAACTATTCGAGTTTTTCTGTTGGAGATGACTAATACTAGAGAATGCCAGTAAGTCACTGCCAAAGTGAAGGGTCTGATTGTATTAATAACTGTGATAATCATCAAGGTGAGGGAGAATGTATTAATGAAACCCAAAGCTTTGTTTCTTGTGGAATGGTCAAGAGATTATAGCATTGAAAATAAATATTAGTTCATGGGTTCACGAGGAATCACCTAAGGAATGCGTTTAAAATGTGGATTCCTGGCCCCTACCCCAGAGATTTGAAGCAGGGTCCAGGAATTCACATTTTAACAAGCACTCCACGGGATTCTGGTGCCCACCATCCATGGACCACACTTTGAGAAAATCCGAGAAAAATGGCATTAGTTGATAAATATATCCCAAAAGCCTTCGTGCAGTTTTAGGTTTGAACTCCAGAAGTACACATAGTTTAAAAAGTACATAAAACGTCCTTTGAAAGTTTATTTTTATGCTTTTTCCACTCATTTCGTTTTGTAAATTTGGAAAACGTAATTTTCAGTTATAATTTTTTCTTTCCAGTGAATGTTTGCTATCTTCAATCAGGAGATTAAAAGAAAACATAAAGTTTCAAAATTGCTCAAAACTTACAAAACTAAATATGTGTAAAAGAAAGGAAAATAATTACACTCCCAAAAGAAGTTCTTTGTAAGTTTATAGTTTTTATACATCTGACACTATTAATGGGTAAAACTGCACTAAGGCTTTTGGGCAAACTCTACAGAAGTTACTTAAATGCAGGCTTGTTGAAACTAAGAAGTAGGACTGAACCCTCAGTCCTGTCTAGTAGCCACTAGTGGCTTGAATTCAGAGGCATCTGCAGGTATAAATCTCAGTCAGGCAGGTGCTGGTGGGTCTCCTGGGTCAGCGCTGCACAGTTGCCGAAGAATCAAGTGGGAATAACAAAAAGAGGAAATGATCGCTCTGTTGAGTCAGGGTATCAGAAAGGATGCAGGCATCTTACACTCCGTAGAACTTGACGATCCACAAAAGCGTTTACATCTACGTTATTTCATTTAACCCTCACCATCCTGATAGGCAGGTAGCATTTCTCCCACTTTACAGACGAGAAGGCTGAGGCCCTAAGGAGTTTCTGTGATTGGTCCAGAAAAAAAAAAAAAATCACTGATAGCAAGTGGCTGAGAACTCAAAGCCTAGTCTCTGACCCTTCTCTATGTCATGGCCATCCATGAACAGGGGTCCAGTCCAGGCAATGAAGCCTGTGAGGGCTCAGAAGGTTCAGGAAGGGGCAGATGAGAAGGTGACAATACGGGACAAGAACTGTAAGGCCTGCTATGCTGCAGTGCAAGACAAGGCTGGAGATGCAGACTCCAGATTGGAAGAAACAAGACCTTTAGCTAGAGGCCACTGATAGCGGTGCAGGTAGCATTCTCAACCCTGGAGGCCCTGCCTGCTCGCCTCTTTGTCTGTGTCTTCCTGGAGACAACCTAAGGAGGTGTCCTGGAAACAGTGCACCCAAAGCCTGCCTCTGTCACAGAGTTCCTGTGTGACTGTGACCTCACTGTTACATCTCTCTGACTTTCAGTTGCCTCCTTGGTACAATTAACATACGAAAATAGCTTCCCCTCAGAGTTGTTCTGGATTTTAAATAAATTAATTAAAATAAGATGATGTACTTGGCAAAGAGCTAGTCATTTGCATCTAATCTGACCCCTTGGTGCAGAAGTGGAGCTGACTTGCCCTTCCCTGGGTCACTGGTTGTTGCAGCCTGTTGTCACTGCAGCCTCAGCACCCTCATGTAGCAGGCACGCCATACATTTTTCTGAATGAATGAATGGACCAAACTCATGCTCTCCCCCATGACACACCAGCTACTTCCCTGGGGGGCTTTATTTCTATTACTGGCATCATTTTTCTTTCCTTATGATCTAGGACAGAAATTTAGGAATGACCCTTTATAACACCCTCCATTCCTCCCCCCATATCAGTACCAAAGAGTCATCTTTTCTCTGACCACTGTTTCTCTTCTGACTCTAATAATTCTAGGTTGTATGCTTATGACTTCTGTCCAGAACTACCGGAATAACCTAACTGCTCTTCCTGCCATCTCTTTACCCAGCATGCTATATCCACAGTAATCTCCTTAAATCTTACCATGATGTTAGTCAAAGTCCTCAAAAAGTAATACTTGGGCTTCCCTGGTGGCGCAGTGGTTGAGAGTCCACCTGCCGATGCAGGGGACACGGGTTCGTGCCCCGGTCTGGGAGGATCCCACATGCCGCGGAGCGGCTGGGCCCGTGAGCCATGGCCGCTGAGCCTGCGCGTCCGGAGCCTGTGCTCCGCAATGGGAGAGGCCACAGCAGTGAGAGGCCCGCGTACCGCAAAAAAAAAAAAAAAAAAAAGTAATACTTAAGTGTCCCACTGTTCCACATCATGGCTATGTCTTACCTTTCCACCCTCATCTCCTATTATGTCTTTTCAGACTTGCTCTACGTCAACCAAGCTGAGCACCCTGGCTCCATGAACACATCTTAGATTTACCATATCTGTGCCTAGCAAGAAAGTTAACAAGACTCCATAGAGGTTCACTGAATTTAATCAAAGCAAAGAGAACAGAATGGCCCGAATCCTTCTGCTCAAAAATGACTATGAATCAGAAGCCTCAGTTGGGCAATTGAGCACTGCCCCATACCTTCCTCACTCTTTCCACCATCAGTTTTATCTCCTGTGAGATCCTCCCACCTTCTCTTTGCTACAGAGAGAAAATACATAAACCGCTCCAGAGTGGAGTCATCATCAGAAAGGGGGTATGAGTTTGGGAGGAGGAGTAACTTATACTTGCGTGGGCCACATACATCTCATTCGATAAGGTGGTATTTGTATTTGAACACTGCAAAAATTAATCAGACATATTCCAAGTCTATGTTTGGAGTCTTTATAGCCCCCAGATGAGCCAAAGACTTATTCTATTGAACTTGGGAACTCTCATTTTGTAGACTTGAGCTGAATATAATTTTATCCTTGGGGATCAAAGACGAGGGTTAAATAATTGATTTTCTCTTTCCTGGGAGGGTTTTTGTTTTGTTTTGTTTTGTTTGTTTTTGGTTATGTTTATTTTAGACATTTTATTTTTGGTCACTAGGTGGCTCTGAATTTCCACTGGAAAATAAGTCATTAGAAAACTCATGAAAATATGCAGTTTTCACTGAATAATTTTAAAATACTTCTTTAAAAATTTTTTGACTTGAGAACATTGATCAAAAATTTAAAAACCCCATAAACTCCAAATAGCAATATATTAGTTCATCTCCCCTATCTATTGCTTTCAGAATATATTATTTATAGCTTTATATGAAATTTAGGGCTATTGCATTGGTTATAGGGGCAATTTTTAAACGACTCATGAAGTATGATCCAAATAATGTTCCAGATCTTCCTCAACACCCTTATAATCCAATCGTGCACTGAAAATATCATAAGGCGAAAAGGCCTTCAATACACCTAATCTACTGAACATCATAGCTTAGCCTAGCCTACCTTAAATGTGCTCAGAACACTTACATTAGCCTAGGGTTGGGCAAAATCAGCTAACACAAAGCCTATTTTATAATTAAGTGTTGACTATCTCATGTAATTTATTGACTACTCTACAGTTAATGAAAAACAGAATGGTTTTTTAGGTGGGGAATGGTTGTAAGTGTATCAGTTTTTACTCTCATGGCTGTCTGGGAGCTATGGCTCGCTGCCACTACCTAGCATCACTAGAGAGTATCATACCACATATCATTAGGTTGGGGAAATATCAAAATTCAAAGTATGATGTCTACTGAATGCATATTGCTTTCACACCCATAACGTGGAAAAGTTGTAAGTAGAACCATGGTAAGTTGAGGACCCTCTGTGTGATCAAACAACTGGGCCTATCATGTTTTTAAAAAGACTTCAAAATATTGTCATATAACTTTAATTGCTTTGAAATCTTTCCTAACCATACATGAACAGCCTCTGGAAGGTCTAGAACAAATTCCTTAATCACGTTTAAGGTTGATAACTTTAAACAAAAAGAATTACTGGAACAAGGATCTTTTAGCCAATTTGGAGGTCGCCGTACTGGCGTTGTAATTTACTGTACTGTGTTCCACTTCACCCATAAAAAGTGCTGCATCTGAGTCCTGTAAGGATTTAATGTGTTTCCAGATCTTTAATGACAGTACTGTCTATTATCTCATTGCAAAGTATGTTAATATAGGAAGAAGTCATCCAAAGCCATCTCTGTATAACCTGTTAATAAAGGAGGTGAGAGTGGTGGGTGGAGAAACATAGGGAGAGAGAGTGACTCTGACTGGGAATAATCTAGACGTTGTCTGCTTGGCCTGAGCTTTCCGGAGGAGACCCACCTTTAAAATTCACTTTCTAATGCCAGTTTGCCCAGTTGTCCTGCATCAGGACACAGATTCCACAAATGTTCATCTCTTAACAAATTCAGAGAGAGGTTGTGAGATATTTGTTATAATTTTACTCCCAGCCTCTGCCCATCCCTTTCCAAAGTCTACAAGTTTTCCCCATTTCTTTTATGTGTTCAAAATGCAGGCCATGAAGAATGACTGGTTGTGCAACCTTTACTCCTGATTCTTGTATGTAGGTATAGGTACATAGCAACTGAAGACAGTATCAGACTGAGCTGCAAAGCAAGGCCCTTCATGAGCTTGGTTACTGACATGTGAAGAGTCTAAATGGATACACTTGTTTTCCAGCAATTTGTCCATCTCGCTCCAAACTACATAAGGTGCTTTTAGTTGCATTCAAGGTAAATCTCAGACAGGGTATTCTTCAAGTGAAAGCAGCAGACATTGGACATTCACTTTCTGATTTACAAGTTTTTAAACAGGTAAAACAGCTTCTATCACTCACCACTGCATCTCTGCTCCAGCCCCAGTGAATGCTTGTCATTTCTGAAACACCTTCTGCTGTCGCATACCTGTGCTCCCTCCACCCAGTACACCATGACTCCGCCCTTCTCCACCTGACAAACTACTCTTCTTTCAAGGTTTATCACAAGTGATGAGAAGACTGAAGTCTTCCGTCAGGGGCAGTATTATAGTTTAATGATAAACAGCCCAGACACTGGAGTTAAGGCTACCTGGGTTTGAAGTCCAGTTAAGTCACTTACTGGTTATGAGATCTTGAGCAAATTACTTAATTTCAGTTTTCTCATCTATTAAATGGGATAATGAGGACCAGCCTCATAGAGTTACCTCATAGAGTGAGCTTTCAAACAAGTTACCTGAAAAGGACTTAGGGTAGCCTGTTGTACTGTAGGCTGTGTAGGTATTGGTAAGTCGTGTAGGAAGTGTAGTACGCTAAGTGAGCTATAACTTACGGGTTAGCCGTTCTTTTGGAAGTACTCGCCCCAAGTCTGAATTAGACGTGGCTCCTTTCTACTCTCTCAGAGGAAACACAATCATAACTCTTGGCACATCAACCAGAAGTTGACAGTTGACTTGCCCAGTTCCTCCAATGGACTGTGCTGAGACAAAAATAATGAACGGGTGAGGTTTCATATTCCCCAGCCCCCATCCCCAGTTGAGCATTTGGGTATTGTCTATTAGCTTCCCTACTCCCCGGCTCTCTATGAAGAGTGAGGGATTGAAAGCCACATGGGTGAACACCAGAGAAGAGTGGATGGAGAGGATGGGATGAACTGGGAGGCCTGAAATGGAAAAAGAGAGTGGTAACTGGGAAGATGGGGCAAGACCAGGGGATGGGACAGTGTGGGGAAGAGGAAGACTTCTTCTGTGCTTAGGTAATGAGAGGTGTCCATGAGTCGAGGAACAGAGCAAAGGAAACGCCAGTTAACTGCCATGGGCTAAGCACTTAGAGCACACTACACCATTTGTGAGATACCAGCAAAGACGGGAATTCCTTTTCAAACGAGGCTTCACTAGGAGGACACCTCTAGAGCTGATCTGTGGATCTCAACTTCGTTAGATTTATAAGATTACATGTTACAAAAGCATAGGGGCAATGTCCTCATTCATTAATGTATTCATTTATTCATTAGAATATTGTGTATATTATATATGATATACAGAACAAATATTTATGAACAATTTCTGTGGGTCAGGCACTGTTCTAGGCACTGGTGATAAGGTAGCCAACAAGACAGACCATATCACTGCTCTCATGGAGTTGTGTTTTAGTGCACGAAGTCAAATAATAAGTAAATAAATAAACAAATTCTAACAGTGATTAAGTGCCAAGTAGAATACAACATAGTGTGATGACAGAGAGCATGATAAAGGGAAAAGGGAGGTCTAAACTGAGAAATCTGGGAAGTGATAAGGTTATATTTGAGTTGACATTCTTGAATGATAAGAAATGGCCAGCTCCTTCAAATTCTGAGGTCAGAGTGTTCCAGATAGAAGAAGTAGCATGTGCAAAGGGCCTGGGGTCAACTCAGTGGAGTAGAAAACAGAGGGGAGGTTGGCGTGACTGCAGCCAAGTGCCAAAGGGGGTGCATCAGAGTGTCAGGAAGGACTAGATGATGTAGAGCTTTGTGGGTCACGGGAATAAGTTTGGATTTATTCAAAGGGCAATGGGAAGCTGCTAGAGGTTTAAAGTTGGCGGGGGGAGTCCAACTTAAAATTTTTGTTTATATTTGAGTTTTATACAAATTACTCTGGTCATTATATAGAGATTGGACAGCAAAAGGGTAGGAATAGGGAGACCAGTTAGATTATTGCAATGGTCAAGGTAAGAGGTGGTGGCTGGGACTGGGACTTTTTTTGGACTGAACAAGTCATTTGCTTGGCTTCCTTGAGATCCCTCTCCCTCCATTGGCATGTAAACTACTTGCCCTCAGGGATTTTTGTCTGTTTCATTCACTACTATATCCCCAGTATCTAGAATAGAATTTGGTATATAGAAGACACTTGCTAAATGTTGCTGAATGAATTCACAAAGAGGGACAAGAATGGTGCAGGGCAGAGTTAAAGAAAAAAATCAGAAGTTCTGTTTAGGACAAGTTAAATGTGAGATACTTATTAGACATTTAAATGGAGACGTCAAATAGGCAAGTTAGAGGCATAAGTTTTGAGCTCAGGAGCAGATGTACATTTGGGGATCATTGACATAATGATCACCTAGGGTGGGCGTGGAGTTACAGAAAAGTCGATGAGCTGGTAACGAGCTGGGAGCTCCAACACTTAAAAGTTAAACTGAAGAGGAGAAGGTAGCAAAAGAGATAGAAAAGGAGCTTTTAAAAGGTGGGAGGAATGCGGAACAAAATTATATCTTATAAGCTAAGATAAAATGGTTGTCATGAAGCAGGTCAACTGGTTTGAATGCTGCTAAGGGCCAAGAAAGATATGAACAGGTAACTTGCTCTTAAATTTTTTTTTAACATTTCATATCTAGCTTCATTTATTTATTTATTTTTAACATCTTTATTGGAGTATAATTGCTTTACAATGGTGTGTTAGTTTCCGCTTTATAACAAAGTAAATCAGCTATACATATATATATATCCCCATATCTCCACCCTCTTGCATCTCCCTCCCACCCTCCCTATCCCACCCCTCTAGGTGGACACAAAGCACGGAGCTGATCTCCCTGTGCTGTGCGGCTTCTTCCCACTAGCTATCTATTTTACATTTGGTAGTGTATATGTCAGTGCCACTCTCTCACTTCATCCCAGTTTACCCTTCCCCCTCCACATGTCCTCAAGTACATTCTCTACGTCTGCATCTTTACTCCTGTCCTGCCCCTAGGTTCTTCAGAACCATTTTTTTTTTTTTTAGATTCCATATATATGTGTTAGCATATGGTATTTATTTTTCTCTTTCTGACTTACTTCACTCTGTATGACAGTCTCTAGGTCCATCGACCTCACTACAAATAACTCACTTTCATTTTTTTTTTTTTTATGGCTGAGTAACATTGCATTGTATATATGTGCCACATCTTCTTTATCCATTTATCTGTCGATGGACACTTAGCTTACTTCCATGTCCGGGCTATAGTAAATACAGCTGCAGTGAACATTTTGGTACATGACTCTTTTTGAATTATGGTTTTCTCAGGGTATATGCCCAGTAGTGGGATTGCTGGGTCATATGGTAGTTCTATTTTTAGTTTCTTAAGGAACCTGCATACTGTTCTCCATAGTGGCTGTATCAATTTACATTCCCACCAACAGCGCAAGAGGGTTCCCTTTTCTCCACACCCTCTCCAATATTTACTGTTTGCATATTTTTTGATGATGGCCATTCTGACTGGTGTGAGGTGATACCTCATTGTAGTTTTGATTTGCATTTCTCTAATGATTAGTGATGTTGAGCATTCTTTCATGTGTTTGTTGGCAGTCTGTATATCTTCTTTGGAGAAATGTCTATTTAGGTCTTCTGCCCATTTTTGGATTGGGTTGTTTTTTGATATTGAGCTGCATGAGCTGCTTGTAAATTTTGGAGATTAATCCCTTGTCGGTTGCTTCATTTGCAAATATTTTCTCCCATTCTGATGGTTGTCTTTTCATCTTGTTCAGGGTTTCCTTTGCTGTGCAAAAGCTTTTAAGTTTCATTAGGTCCCATTTGTTTATTTGTGTTTTTATTTCCATTTCTCTAGGAGGTGGGTCAAAAAGGATCTTGCTGTGATTTATGTCACAGAGTGTTCTGCCTATGTTTTCCTCTAAAAGTTTTATAGTGTCTGGCCTTACATTTAGGTCTTTAATCCATTTTGAGTTTATTTTTGTGTATGGTGTTAGGGAGTGTTCTAACTTCATTCTTTTACATGTAGCTGTCCAGTTTTCCCAGCACCACTTATTGAAGAGGCTGTCTTTTCTCCATTGTATATTCTTGCCTCCATTATCAAAGATAAGGTGACCATATGTGCGTGGGTTTATCTCTGGGCCTTCTATCCTGTTCCATTGGTCTATATTTCTGTTTTTGTGCCATTACAATACTGTCTTGATTGCTGTAGCTTTGTGGTATAGTCTGAAGTCCAGGAGCCTGATTCCTCCAGCTCTGTTTTTCTTTCTCAAGATTGCTTTGGCTATTTGGGGTCTTTTGTGTTTCCATACAAATTGTGAAATTTTTTGTTCTAGTTCTATGAAAAATGCCATAGGTAGTTTGATAGGGATTTCATTGAATCTGTAGATTGCTTTGGGTAGTAGAGTCAATTTTCACAATGTTGATTCTTCCAATCAAAGAACATGGTATATCTCTCCAGCTGTTTGTATCACCTTTAATTTCTTTCATCAGTGTCTTATAGCTCTCTGCACACAGGTCTTTTGTCTCCGTGGGTAGGTTTATTCCTAGGTATTTTATTCTTTTTGTTGCAATGGTAAATGGGAGTGTTTCTTAATTTCTCTTTCAAACTTTTAATCATTAGTATAGAGGAATGCAAGAGATTTCTGTGCATTAATTTTGAATCCTGCTACTTTACCAAATTCATTGATTAGCTCTAGTAGTTTTCTGGTAGCATCTTTAGGATTCTCTATGTATAGTATCATGTCATCTGCAAACAGTGACAGCTTTACTTCTTCTTTTCCGATTTGGATTCCTTTTATTTCTTTCTTCTCTGATTGCTCTGGCTAAAACTTCCAAAACTATGTTGAATAACAGTGGTGAGAGTGGACAACCTTGTCTTGTTCCTGATCTCAGAGGAAATGGTTTCAGTTTTTCACCATTGAGAACGTTGCTGGCTGTGGGTTTGTCATATATGGCCTTTATAATGTTGAGATAAGTTCGCTCTATGCCTACTTTCTGGAGGGTTTTTATCATAAATGGGTGTTGAATTTTGTCAAAAGCTTTTTCTGCATCTATTGAGAAGATCATATGTTTTTTCTCCTTCAATTTGTTAATATGCTTTATCACGTTGATTTGCATATATTGAAGAATCCTTGCATTCCTGGAATAAACCCCACTTGATCATGGTGTATGATTCTTTTAATGTGCTGTTGGATTCTGTTTGCTAGAATTTTGTTGAGGATCTTTGCATCTATGTTCATCAGTGATATTGGCCTGTAGTTTTCTTTCTTTGTGACATCTTTGTCTGGTTTTGGTATCAGGGGGGATGGTGGCCTCATAGAATGAGTTTGAGAGTGTTCTTCCCTCTGCTATATTTTGGGAGAGTTTGAGAAGGATAGGTGTTTCCTTTTCTCTAAATGTTTTTTTTTGTTGTTGTTGTTGTTTTTTGCGGTACGCGGGCCTCTCACTGTTGTGGCCTCTCCCGTTGCGGAGCAACAGGCTCCGGACGCACAGGCTCAGCATCCATGGCTCACGGGCCTAGCTGCTCCGCAGCATGTGGGATCTTCCCAGATTGGGACACGAACCTGTGTCCCCTGCATCAGCAGGCGGACTCTCAACCACTGTGCCACCAGGGAACCCCTCTCTAAATGTTTGATAGAATTCGCCTGTGAAGCCATCTGCTCCTCGGCTTTTGTTTGTTGGAAGATTTTTAATCACAGTATCAATTTCAGTGCTTGTGATTGGTCTGTTTTTATTTTCTATTTCTTCCTGGTTCAGTCGTGGAAGGTTGTGCTTTTCTAAGAATTTGTCCATTTCTTCCAGGTTGTCCATTTTATTGGCATAGAGTTGCTTGTAGTTATCTCTAATGATCCTTTGTATTTCTGCAGTGTCAGTTGTTACTTCTCCTTTTTCATTTCTAGTTCTATTGATTTGAGTCTTCTCCCTTTTTTCCTTGATGAGTCTGGCTAATGGTTTATCAATTTTGTTTATCTTCTCAAAGAACCAGCTTTTAGTTTTACTGATCTTTGCTATTGTTTCCTTCATTTCTTTTCATTTATTTCTGATCTGATCTTTATGATTTCTGTCCTTCTGCTAACTTTGGGTTTTTTTGTTCTTTTTTCTCTAATTGCTTTAGGTGTAAGGTTAGGTTGTTTATTTGAGACATTTCTTGTTTCTTGAGGTAGGATTGTATTGCTATAAACTTCCCTCTTAGAACTGCTTTTGCTGCATCCCATAGGTTTTGGGTCATCGTGTTTTCATTGTCATGTGTTTCTAGGTATTTTTTGATTTCCTCTTTGACTTCTTCAGTGATCTCTTGGTTATTAAGTAGTGTATTGTTTAGCCTCCATGGTTTGTATTTTTTACAGATTTTTTCCTGTAACTGATATCTAGTCTCAAAGCGTTGTGGTTGGAAAAGATACTGGATACGATTTCAATTTTCTTAAATTTGCCAAGGCTTGATTTGTGACCCAAGATATGATCTATCCTGGAGAATGTTGCATGAGCACTTGAGGAGAAAGTGTATTGTGTTGTTTTTGGATGGAATGTCCTATAAATATCAATTAAGTCCATCTTATTTAATGTATCATTTAAAGCTTGTGTTTCCTTATTTATTTTCATTTTGGATGATCTGTCCATTGGTGAAAGTGGGATGTTAAAGTCCCCTACTATGATTGTGTTACTATCGATTTCCCGTTTTACGGCTATTAGCATTTGTCTTATGTATTGAGGTGCTCCTATGTTGGGTGTATAAATATTCACAATTGTTATATCTTCTTCTTGGATTGATCCCTTGATCATTATGTAGTGTCCTTCTTTGTCTCTTGTAATAATCTTTGTTTTAAACACTATTTTGTCTGATATGAGAATTTCTACTCCAGCTTTCTTTTGATTTCCATTTGCATGGAGTATCTTTTTCCATCCCCTCCTTTCAGTCTGTATGTGTTCCTAGGTCTGAAGTGGGTCTCTTGTAGACAGCATATATACAGATCTTGTTTTTGTATCCATTCAGCCAGTCTATGTCTTTTTATTGGAGCATTTAATCCATTTACATTTAAGGTAATTATCGATATGTATGTTCCTATTACCATTTTCTTAATTGTTTTGGGTTTGTTATTGTAAGTCTTTTCCTTCTCCTGTGTTTCTTGCCTAGAGAAGTTCCTTTAGCATGTGTTGTAAAGCTGGTTTGGGGGTGCTGAATTCTCTTAGTTTTTGTTTGTATGTAAAGATTTTAATTTCTCCATCAAATCTGAATAAGATCCTTGCTGGGTAGAGTAATCTTGGTTGTAGGGTTTTCCCTTTCATCACTTTAAATAGGTCCTGCCACTCCCTTCTGGCCTGTTGAGTTTCTGCTGAAAGATCAGCTGTTAACCTTATGGGGATTCCCTTGTATGTTAGTTGTTGTTTTTACTTTGCTGCTTTTAATATTTTTTCTTTGTATTTAATTTTTGATAGTCTGATTAATATGTGTCTTGGCATGTTTCTCCTTGGATTTATCCTATATGGGACCCTATGCGCTTCCTGGACTTGATTGACCATTTCCTTTCCCATATTAGGGAAGTTTTCAACTGTAATCTCTTCAAATATTTTCTCAGTCCCCTTCTTTTTCTCTTCTTCTTCTGGGACCCCTATACTTCGAATGTTGGTGCATTTAATGTTGTCCCAGAAGTCTCTAAGACTGTCCTCAATTCCTTTCATTCTTTTTTCTTTATTCTTCTCTACAGTAGTTATTTCCACTATTTTATCTTCCAGGTCACTTATCCGTTCTTCTGCCTCAGTTATTCTGCTACTGATCCCTTCTAGAGAATTTTAAATTTCATTTATTGTGTTGTTCATCACTGTTTGTTTGCTCTTTAGTTCTTCTAGTTCTCCTTGTTAAACGTTTCCTGTATTTTCTCCATTCTATTTCCAAGATTTTGGATCATCTTTACTATCATTATTCTGAATTTTTTTTCAGGTAGACTGCCTATTTCCTCTTCATTTGTTAGGTCTGGTGGGTTTTTGCCTTGCTCCTTCATCTGCTGTGTTTCTCTGTCTTCTCATTTTGCTTAACTTACCATGTTTGGGGTCTTCTTTTCGCAGGCTGCAGGTTCGTAGTTCCCGTTGTTTTTGGCGTCTGCCCCCAGTGGCTAAGGTTGGTTCAGTGGGTTGTGTAGGCTTCCTGGTGGAGGGGACTGGTGCCTGTGTTCTGGTGGGTGAGGCTGGATCTTGTCTTTATGGTGGACAGGACCACATCCACTGGTGTGTTTTGTGGTGTCTGTGACCTTATTATGATTTTAGGCAGCCTCTCTGCTAATGGGTGGGGTTGTGTTCCTGTCTTGCTAGTTGTTTGGCAGAGGGTGTCCAGCACTGTAGCTTGCTGGTCGTTGAGTGGAGCTGGGTCTTGGCGTTGAGATGGAGATGTCTGGGAGAGCTTTCGCCGTTTGATATTACATGGAGCTGGGAGGTCTCTGGTGGACCAATGTCCTGGACTCAGCTCTCCCACCTCAGAGGCACAGGTCTGACACTCGGCCAGAGCACCAAGACTTTGTCAGCCACATGGCCAGGTACGTGGGGAATTTTTTGCCTTTTGAGAAGTCTGAGGTCTTCTGCCACCATTCAGTAGGTGCTCTGTAGGAGTTGTTCCACATGTAGATATATTTCTGATGTATTTGTGGGGAGGAAGGTGATCTCCACGTCTTACTCCTCCGCCATCTTGAAGGTCTCCTCCATTTAAATTTTTTTTCTTTTTTAACATCTTTATTGCAGTATAATTGCTTTACATTGTTGTGTTAGTTTCTGCTGTATAACAAAGTGAATCAGCTATACATATACATATATCTCCACATCTCCTCACTCTTGCATCTCCCTCCCACCCTCCCTATCCCATCCTTCTAGGTGGTCACAAAGCGCAGAGCTGATCTCCATGTGCTATGTAGCTGCTTCCCACTAGCTATCTATTTTACGTTTGGTAGTGTATATATGTCGATGCCACTCTCTCACTTCGTCCCAGCTTACCCTTCCCCCTCCCAGTGTCCTCAAGTCCATTCTCTATGTCTGCATCTTTATTCCTGTCCTGCCCAGGTTTTAGATAACTTTGACCACAGAGGTCTTAATAGAATGGTGGGATTATAAACCTGCCTGGAGTAGAATGAGTAAAGGAAGGGCATGAAGTGGAGAAAGGCACGATAAACAGCTCTCATATTTGCATTTCTAGCAATTAGCACATTGTTTGACTTGGTGGTTGCTCAATTTTTCTTGCATAAATAAATGAATGAATAACCTATGCATGCATCAATCCGTCTATCCATCCCTGGGGTTTCAGACTTCAAATGTTGAAGGCACAGACTTATCTAGTGAGAAGACATTTGTATCAGGAATTTGGAGACAGAATCAGGTCTCCATCATCACTGTCTAGATTTCTGAACTTAGTCAAACCAATATCTTTCTGTGCCTCAGTCTCCTTGTCTATAAAATGAAGACGTTAGACTAGATGGTCTCTAAGATCCAGCTTTAGAATCCTTGACCCAGGGCCTATTCTTTAGAAGTTTTAAATGTCAGAATAAATATACCAATGTAAGTACAGTGTCATTCTTAGATTTTACAAATTAGCTCTAAGCAGAGTTGAAAGTTTCAGCGGATACCATATGTTCACTCTTCAGGCAAAGCCTATCTGTATGAGATTAATGCCAGCATTGAGTGGGTGGCTGTGTGCTTCGTGGGGTGAATATATTACTAATGGTCACTGAGGGAAAAGGAGTCAACTCTCTCTTTCCTTGTGGATTCTTCCCTTTTTGTCTTAAAGGATGCTCAATTTTCCTTTATTTAAAATAAAACATGTGTTATCAGATTCTGCATCTGAACCAATTAACATTCTATTCTGCCAAATGAAGCTTCTTGGATAACTGGGTCATGTTCACAGACAATGCACCTTCCCACCATTTCTTTGGGGAATCTTGCTTTCATTCACGTGGCTTCGGCCCTGTGCACCTCTCTCATTTCATCCTGTACTACTTCCCCCCACTCTCTGAGGGCCAATCACGTTGGCCTTCTTGTTCTTGAATATGTCAACCTTGTTCCTGCTTTTGCATCTTTGGATTTGCCATTTTTCAGCCTAAGATGTTCTGTTCCTAGCTTTTCTTCTGTTGGGCTCTTATCACCTCCTCTGTAAGGTCTTCCTCTAAAGTACTACTTAATCCAATCTAGAGTATTATCCTCCACCCCCACCCTAACACTGTCACTGTCAGTTCACACACACACATACACACACACACACACACACACACACACACACAATTCAAAATTATCTTATTTTCCTTATTTATTACCGTCCACCTCCACCACCACACCTGCCTCACCCCTGCAAGGAGAAGGTAAGCTCCATGAAATCAGAGTCTCACCTGTCTTTTTCATGGTTATATTCCCCAGTATCTAGGATGGTGTCTCACACATACCTAGTGATGGATAAATATTTGTTGAACAAATACATAAGCTCTCCCCTCTACTGAAACTATTGACTATAGTCACTGGTGGCCCACTCAAACAGAATGGCTTTTCTTCTTGTTTTACATTGCTTAGTTGCCCTTGACTCTATTGATCTTCTCTTTTTTAAAAAAACGATTTTCCAGAACTTGGCTTCTATGACAGCATGACAACAACCCTCTTGTTATTCTTCCCTTGCTTCCTTTGCTGACTTCTCTTCTTTCTCCTCTCCTAACATGGAGAAGACTCATCAGCTCTCTCTATATGTATTATACCCTCTCTCATGAGTCTTTAAATGAATGCAGCCTTCCTAGCACAATTCTACCAGTGGTTTAAAAGCTCAGCTAATGGAAATAGATATTGGCTCCTGTATTCATTCAGTCCACTGTCCCATTTACCTCGCAGGTCTGCTGTTTGCTATTCTTATCTTCCCTGGGTTTCCAGTCCTCTTGGATCCACACTCAGGCTCCCAAAAGGACAAGGGGGACTGGAGGTAGTGGTGAGTTGTACAGTCACATTTTTCTGACCTTCTGCATTCTTTCTTCCATGATTTGGAGATTGCTCTCCAGCTACATGCACCACAGTGGGTCAGAAGTTGTCCCATCTCCTTCCAGCCCCTCTAGACCCACTTTAGCCAGCCCAGCACTGCTGCCTGAAAACGAGGATCACACAGGTATGGTTTTCTTCCCCAGAAAGCGGTTCACCCTCTAGACTAGAACTGGCATCTCTATCTCCAGATAGGGTCTCTATCTCCAGCCAGCATTTCTCATTTTCTCTCAGGTCTCTTATCTTTGCCTTATAAAGAAAGTTGAAGTTGAAGTCACTTCATGACAGATTCACTTCAGAAAAAGAACCTTTAACTCACCTCACCCTACTCTGACCACTTCCTTTGAATATCTTATCACCTAAGTAATTTGAATTTACTTATGATTTAATCATAAATCATTGGACACTTATGTGGTGTGAGACTCTGTATGAATTTTATGCTACATCTTTTTTAAAAAGAACATGTAGGGCTTCCCTGGTGGCGCAGTGGTTGAGAGACCGCCTGCTGATGCAGGGGACACGGGTTCGTGCCCCGGTCTAGGAAGATCCCACATGCCACGGAGCGGCTGGGCCCGTGAGCCATGGCCGCTGAGCCTGTGCATCCAGAGCCTGTGCTCTGCAATGGGAGAGGCCACAACAGTGAGAGGCCCACGTACCATAAAATAATAATAATAATAAAATTAAAAAAAAAAAAGAACATGTAAATCTTTACTTTGAATAATTCCTACTACCAAAAGCATTTTACTTTATCAACAATTTTGATTATAGAAATAATACATGCTTGTTTTAACAAGTCAAATCCTCCAGAGCTGTTAAATATGCATTACTTATCCAAGCATTCCATAAAGATTGCTTGGAGTCCTATTATGCGCTGGGCATTCTTTAGGAGTGAAACTATAGAAGTGAACCAAGTTCCAGCTCACAGGAGCTTGTGTGCTAGCAAGAGAGATACACAAACCAGAACAAGGTCACATGAGGATAAGTGCAATGAAGAAAAGTAAGATGGAGTCAGGGGTGAGGAATTTCTGGGTGGCAGAGTGGGAATGGCTATTTTAAACAGAATGTTCAAGGATGGTGTTCAGTTAACATTGAACAGAGTCCCAAATGGCTGTAAAATGTATACATGAAAAACAGTTTTTGGTAAATCACATTTTAAAAAAATTGCTAAATGTTCATTCAGCACATTGAATTTTAGAAAATTCAGCGAGAACCAGAAAAGGGGAAAACCGAACCTAAATGTCATTCTGGCTGAAGGGTAGACCAGAGAATCTGCTAACGCATTCTGCCTTTATTTCCAAGCATTTCCCCAGGAAGAAGCCACCATACTCCTTGTACTGCCCACAAAGACCACAGACCACTCAGGTGCAGTTTGCAGATGGTACGCTGAGTGAGGAAAGAAAAGCCACTCCGGCTTACTCCATTAAATGGCAGCGCGAATGCTCACTTTGTGATAAGGACAACATGAACAGCATGCCACTCAGTGGGTTCATTAATATGCTTCCACTATACTGATGCCAGATACAAAGCCACATTGCAGCAAATTGGCCAGACAAGAAGTAAGAGAACAGAATACTTGGTCCCACACAAACTGCCTTTTAACGCACAAATACTTGAACTTCACTCTGGGTTTTAGACCAGGGAGTCAACTGGGAAAGGCCTCCAAAGACAAAGGAAAACCAAAGCAGTTCTGCTCCCTGGCTGCTAAAGGAAAGGAGGTTTTTGTTTGTTGCTTGTTTTTAACCTATTCTAGAGCCAAAATGCAGTGCTTCTCCCTTGCAGACACCAGTGCCCACTACAGACAGAAGTTACAAAGTTGCCGTGGCTTTTCAGTATTGATACGGAGAGGCTCTCTGAGAGATGGATTCTCCAGTTCAATATTCACAATCATTTTGTCAAAAATATTTACTTAGTTGTTTAAAAAACTTACTATAGTCATTCTGGGCCACTTCAACCACAGCAAGACATAATTTGAGCCTAACCAATCACTTGTTATAGTTCATACATATGTCTTGAAACTCTGGGAACTATTTGTCTCCAAGCTCTAGCAAAACCAAAGACAGCCTCTGTGACTTTGCAGAAGTCTTCTTCCCCAGGGAAGGCTAATTGCAACTTTTGACAATGTAAATTATTGATAGGCAGCCACACACATGTATTTCAAAAACTAAGTGGCCTTCAACAGATGAATGGATAAAGATGTGAGATACACACACACACACACACACACACACACACACACACAGGAATATTACTCAACCATAAAAAAGGATGGAATAATGCCATTTGCAGCAACATGGATGGACCTAGAGATTATCATACTAAGTGAAGTAAGTCAGAGAAAGAAAAATACGATATATCACTTATATGTGGAATCTAAAAAAAAGATACAAATAAATTTATTTACAAAACAGAAATAGACTCACATAGAAAACTAAATTATGGTGACCAAAAGAGAAAGAGGGGGAAGGGATAAATTAGAAGTTTGGGATTAACAGATACACATTACTATACATAAAATAGATAAACAACAAGGGACTACTGTACAGCACAGAGAACTATATTCAATATCTTGTTACAACCTGTAATGGAAAAGAATCTGAAAAAAATATATATATATGTTCTTATATATATTCTTATATATACACACACATATATACATATATGTCTAACTGAATCACTTTGCTGTACACCTGAAACTAACACGACATTGTAAATCAATTATACTCCAATTATAAAACAAAAACAAACAAACAAAAACTAAGTGGTCTAACAAAAGGTGAGAAGCACAACCAGGTCACTTTTCGCTCTTTTCTGTGAACTGAAAAGTTCATATTTGCTCCAAAACTTTCCCATCTGGGAAAAGGAACAATTTATATTAAGATAGAAAAAACAAATCAAAGCAAATAAACTATACGATTTCTTACACTGGAATTTGTTACCTAAGATTCCACCACTTCTCCTACTTTCTATTACTTTCTATGCACTTATTTTCCCCAAGTTATTTTTACTTTACCAAAGTGGACTTTGCTGTCACCATTGGAATTCATCCAGCTCAAGGAAAAATTTGGAATCAGTATATGCACTGGTTGAGCAGGAATGAAATAGACAAGCCACAGTGCCCCCAAACCTTTTTATTGAAGAAATAGCAAGCTTTTTAAACCCTGGGAGGATACCGGAATGAACAAACTGAAAGAAAAGTTGATCTATGTGGGACAATCTATTCTCTGTTCATGTTATCTGGCTTTCTAAGTGTCATACGTTGACCCTGCAGTCACATCACACATACAAACGAATATATCTTAAATAAATGTGTGCAATAATCATGTCGGAATTTTTTCTTGCCTATTCCTATGTTACAACTGTTGGTAAAGAGAATTTAACAACAAAGAAACTTACTTAGGAGACCTCATGTGTTAATTAATTTTGGTAGAAATAACCCCACAAAAAGAAGGTGGAAAGTAATTGATGGAATAAAGCAGTAGAGAAATGGGAATTAAAAAGAGAAGGAGCAAGTGAAAATGAAACGAAATGACTGTGTAGGAGACAGCAGACCTATTTTAAGTCTGCAGGGCTAGGAAAGGACAGGTATTTTAAAACTTAACTGGATGGTTTCAAATAACAACTAGATTATCTATTTGAAAACTTGGGCAGATTAGAGGAAAAGGAATAGGCTCACTTCTCTAAATAAGAGAGAAATTAAGTTTTTTTTTTTTTTAAGTTAAAAATGGAGGGACCAGGTGGGATCTGGAGCCGTTGGGTAGTGAAGCAGTTGCAGATTTTAGGGACAGAAAAACATTAGTTCAAATTCTATTACCAGCTGTGAATAACTTTTTGTCCCTGAGCTTCAATTTCCTCATCTGTAAAATGGGAACGCTAATGTCGACTCCACAGAGAGGTTGTAAAAAAAGAGATAATTTACGTCAAGTTCTTAGCACGCTGTGATCACTAAGTGAATTGTAAAACAATACTTCAGTCCCGAAGGGGAAAAAAAGTCTCCCTGTCACTTGCCAAACTGAGCTGAATACGATTAGACAGAAAATCAAGTACACATGGGAAAAAAAACACCCTTGTTCACTAAACACCTGTGTGAAAGACTGAAGGACAAAAAAGAAAAATCTTATGATGTTGGGGCTATGGATGGAAACAGCCAGCGCGCATCTCTTAGAAATGACAAAGAGGAACAACACTATCGTTATACTTTGTCATTTTAAAAAGCATTTTCTTCCTCTACCCATATTTCAGGTATGCAAGGACTGTGATCTCTTTACATTTGTCCTAGAACTCCTGAAGTTTTCTTGAGTGTAAACTTGGTTTTACATCATCTCATTTCAGTCAAATCCTCCCAGGTCTTAACATCTTCTGGAAAATGCACAGGGACTGCTCACCTGGTCTTCAGGCCAGTGACACAACTACGTTTCTGACCCAAATCCTCTAGCTCAGCCCGACACCAGGTCCTACTCTTTCTATTGTAACTGTCATCACTCTCCCAATCCTATGATCTCCATTCCTGAGGAAGATTCCTAGTTATACAGTCTCTTATTTCCTTTCAATGAATTCAAATCCGTTTTCCACGTACCAGATTTTGGAAGAGACAAGTTTAAGAATACCAACTTTATGGGCTTCCCTGGTGGCGCAGTGGTTGAAAGTCCGCCTGCCGATGCAGGGGCCACGGGTTCGTGCCCTGGTCCAGGAAGATCCCACATGCCGCGGAGCGGCTAGGCCTGTAAGCCACGGCCGCTGAGCCTGCACGTCTGGAGCCT
Source organism: Grampus griseus (assembly GCF_964374135.1). NCBI lineage: Eukaryota > Metazoa > Chordata > Mammalia > Artiodactyla > Delphinidae > Grampus > Grampus griseus. Next base: position 43,061,130 of record NC_139000.1, on the reverse strand, counting down.
GTGCTCCGCAATGGGAGAGGCCACAACAGTGAGAGGCCTGCGTACCGCAAAAACAAAAAACAAAAACAAAACGAAATAAAAAAAAAAGAATACCAACTTTACTTTTAAATATCCATTCTTCATAACTATGAAAACCAATTTCCAGTTTTCCAGAGTAATCAACTCATGAGAAAAAATGAATAATTCAGTAAATACAAGTGAAATTTGGATTCAGTCAAATATCTAGGGTTGTTCTACAAGGAACACAGTGGTATAAATAATCAGAATGGACTCATAAGTACTCCTTTCCAGACTTTCAGAAGTTTAGTCCTGGTTACCGGCCAGAATTACTAGGATCTTCGTTTTCCTGGTCATTGTTCTGATTTTTTTTAAGTGATAGACTGAGGACCCCTGAATAAGCAACACACTATGATGACTAATGTAACTCCCTGCTGTAATCAAATATGACTTACAGTTATTGAAATATAAAATTATAAGGCTAGCACCCAGGAGTTAACAAGAAATGTTAAACAGGTTCAAAAAATGAGAGTAATTTTAGCCAGTAAGTCAAATTTTTATTTTTCGTTTATTCTCAACAAGCATCTATAATTTCCATATGGTTCGTAGATTTTTCTCATATAAAATTCTCATATTTCTCATTCTCCTGTTAATCAATGATTACCAACATTCAAATGATGGAAAGACTTCAGTGACACACCGGATTATCTCTCAGCTAACACTGGAATGTATTACACAGCACATCTACATGAGGGCCATCTATCCTTTCTTTGAATGTCCCCAGTAACAGAGACCAGCACAATTCATTATATTGTTAGGTGGTTCTGGCGGTGTAAAAGGACTTCCAAAAACTGAGTCAAACCTGTGATTCTGGGAATCTGTACACAAAGTCTTTGTGCTGGGTTTAGTTTTCTCTCCTGGAGCAAACCTTTCCATTTCTATGAAGCAGTTTTTTGTACGTTTCAAGAATTATCAAGCCTCCCCTTGAATTCCCTTTCTCATTGTCATCACACACGCATGGAAAAAGGGACTGAATCTTTCTTCCACTCTGCTGAGATTCTTGTGACTTCTACACTCTTCCTCTTGGGTCAGGTTCCCACATGTGCCACTACACTGCCATGCAGCTAACTTCCTGTAGGGCCCTTCCCTTTCTCCCATGGCCCATGGCCCCTGGAGTTGAATATTGCTGAGAGATGAGGGTGGGGGGAGGAAACAGGTGGGAGGTGGGCAGAGAAAAAATGGGGAGAAACGCAATGACCAGAGCATCTGGAACTGCTACGGCCAAAGGGCTAGGGAATGTATTCAGGGATTCCCGCAGTGAAGTGGGAGAGGGTGGCAACCTCATTTTTCGTAGAGAGGCCTTTTCACACCACCTTGCTCCTGACACGTGTCTACTGAGGGATAGTGTGATGAGCACAGAAATAACAGGAAGGCAGAAAAATGTAGAGGGCTGCTGAAGCAGGCAAGAGCCTCCCCCAGCCCCTGCCCCTGAGCCTTGCACACCAGGCACCGTGCAATGGTGTCCACAGTGCAGAGCTCTGAGCCTGGCCCATGGAAGGCACTCAATACAGTTTGCTAACTGAAGAAATCAATTTCAGGTTCAGGGACTCCTTCGCTCCTTCCCAAACGTACTCATTTATTCAGTTCCATAAATATTTGTTGAGCCCCTTCTCTGCGCAAGGCATTCTTTTAGACACTGATGATACATCAGTGAGCCAAACAGACAGAACTCCCTGCCCTCGTGAAACTTACATTTCAACGTTAGGGAGACACAATAGTAGTTAGTATGTCCTATGCCAGCTGTGACGGGGCATTGCAGACAAATAATTATCAAAGTAGTTGACAGATTATAATCTATAGATTGATACATTATAGATGATCAAAATCTATAAATAGAGACGATGAGGAGGATGAGTTATTATCTTATAAAAGGTGGTCAGGGAAGCACTCACTGTTTAGATGACATTTGAGCAGAGAACTAGAGTAAGTTCACTGAGCTAGCTATGCAGATATCTGGGGGAACAGTGTTTCAGTCAAAGGGGAACAGCAGATGCAAAGCCCATGAGGCAAAAACACATGCTTGTCATGTTCCAGGAACAGCAAAGCAGTCAGCACGTCTATAACGGGAGGTGGAGAGGGGTTGGGAGGAAGTCCTAGTAGATGAGGTTAGAGGGAACCATCTCCGCGGGTTCCCAGTTGGGAAGTTCCCAACTTCCCAACTCCCAGCTTCTTAGAGACACCCTAAGAAGGTTTTTAATAACACCAGTGACTGGGCCCCAGACCAGACCAATTAAGTCAGAATCTCTGGAGGTAGGCTTGGGAACACAGTGAAAACCACCACTGTAGGCCAATGGTGTTTTTGATCAGAGGACTGACCTGGTCCAACCTCTTTTTTTTTTTTTTTTTTTTTTTAATTTTTTGGCCACGCCACGTGGCATGTGGGATCCCAGTTCCCCTACCAGGAATCAAACCCCCATCCCCTGCATTGGAAGCACGGAGTCTTAACCACTAGACCGCCAAGGCAACCTCTTCTAGAGAGACCAGCATTCTCTTAAGGCAGAAATGCCTTAACAAATTAACTCATTGACATGGATGACTTTCTCTTAAAAGTCTTAAGAGCTGGGCTTCCCTGGTGGCACAGTGGTTGAGAGTCCGCCTGCCGATGCAGGGGGCACAGGTTCGTGCCCCGGGTCTGGGAAGATCCCACATGCCACGGAGCAGCTGGGCCCGTGAGCCATGGCCGCTGAGCCTGCGCGTCCAGAGCCTGTGCTCCGCAACGGGAGAGGCCACAACAGTGAGAGGCCCGCGTACCGGAAAAAAAAAAAGTCTTAAGAGCTAATTATTTCTGGTTTGATAGGGGGAGATGATTAAAGGGGAAGGCGCTGGATGCCTGATGATGAAGAGAAGAGGGCTCCCAAATTGGAGCAAGTCTGCAAGGATGGGACAGTCAGAAGTGGGGGACGATCAGCGTGGAGCACACTCAGTAGCGAAGTGGTTTGATGAGGACTTTGGGGTTGCAGAGGGCAGGGTCTGAGGCTCAGCCCAGTTGTTTACTAGCTGCGTGAACTTGGATCACTGGATGATCACTTCTCGCCTCTGAGCCTCAGGGTCCTCATCTGTAAAGTGGGATGATAATATGATTTGCTTCTTTGGATTATTAGAAAGATGGATTGAGTTGTTTATTTTATGTGCTTAGAACAATGCCTGGTTTAGCATATGTAGTGGAGAACTGAGAAATGGCATAAAGTCAACTTAAAGCAATGTCAGATGTTACTATTATTATTATTAGCTTTCACCGTTTTGACATGCCCTGATTTGACCTTACTTGAGCCTCAACACAAATTAAGCTGTTAACAAAGGCATTTCTCATTCTGGGCAAAGACTGAGCACCACGGCCATCACCATCTCCTTACTGGTTGACGTCTTGAGCTTTCTAGCTAAATCACAAGTTATCTTAAATAAAAGAAATCTTAACATTTCCTCAATGATTCCTTCTCACTTTTTAAGGCACTATTTTGTATGACTAAAATTTTGAAGAGCTTGAGAAGTATAGGTTTCAGTAAAATATAAAATCAATGTTAGATTAAAATTTTTTGGACAATACTCATGTTCACAGGAAATACTTTAGAATGTATGTACAAGATAATTAAATGGTCAATAGGTAAAGTAAAAAGCTCAGACATTATATTTTTTGAAGTATCTTACTGTCCCCTTAGTTATTTGGTAGAGAATTAAAAAATAGCAATTACTTCTGCATAATCCAACCTGCAGGACTGGGGGAAAGACTGAGACCTAAAATGTATGGTTTCCTTCCAAAATCAAGGTTCTATTGTGAGATATGCCAAGGCCCTTCTTCAAGACAAATAATCTACTGTACATCTTTTTTCTGGAATGGACTTTTATGGAAAATATTGTCAACATCTAGTCACTTTAGCTCTCAAAATGCTTCATCTTAAGAGAAGGTTTTGGATTTTCATATATATTCTTGTGGAAGGAAAGGGCTGTGGTTTGGACTTTGTAAGGTCTTTATTCAACATAAAGCAATAGGTAAAGAAATCTCTATGACAGGAATCTGAAACATTGTCCCTGGTGCTCATAAATACTCAACTGTATTGTCTGAAATGACTTATCTCAGTCCTGACTGTGGGCTCAGATTTACTGTACAGTTCATCAACTTCTCAGCATGACGGATAATGAATGTTTCATTTACATCGCTAATTGCCAAGCTATGGTTCCCGCAACCTTTAACCCGTATGCTTTATCCCATTATCACCATATGTCAATATAATTGCATTTAACATTCCAAATGATAAACTTTCTTCTATGCAGAGAAATATTTTTCGCAAAGAAATCATGTGAGGACTGCTGATAAAAATTCAAGTTTATTACAGGAAAGGACAAGGACTAACCCAGAAGAATAGGTAGATTCTCATAACTAGTAAAATTCATTTTTGGACAAGGACTTTTGATTTCATAGTTCGGAAAAATAATGGTATTTTCTTAAGAAATTACCTTTGTTAGCTTTTTTTATTTATTTATTTATTTTTTATTTTTTTATTTTTTTGTGGTACGCGGGCCTCTCACCGTTGTGGCCTCTCCCATTGTGGAGCACAGGCTCCGCGCGGGCTCAGCGGCCATGGCTCACGGGCCCAGCCGCTCTGCGGCATGTGGGATTCTCCCGGACCGGGGCACGAACCCGTGTACCCTGCGTCGGCAGGCGGACTCCCAAACACTGCGCCACCAGGGAAGCCCCCTTTGTTAGCTTTTAATTCAACAATTGCAAAAAACGAGATTCCCAAAGTGGTGCAATGAAATCTTCAGGCTTATGTAATATCCCTCCAAAATCTTTTAAAACTAATTAGTAATAACTACATGATCCAGTTATATTTTGTCTTTATCAGCCAGTAAACCAATAATGAAGTAATCCCTACCATGACCACTCATTCAGACTTGAACAAATTTTCACAGAAAGGAGTGAAAAATATCAAGTATCAAAACTCCTAAACTGGGGCTTCCCTGGTGGCGCAGTGGTTGAGAGTCCGCCTGCCGATGTAGGGGACACGGGTTCGTGCCCCGGTCTGGGAAGATCCCACGTGCTGCGGAGCGGCTGGGCCCGTGAGCCATAGCCGCTGAGCCTGCACGTCCGGAGCCTGTGCTCCGCAACGGGAGAGGCCACAACAGTGAGAGGCCCGCGTTCCGCAAAAAAAAAAAGAAAAAGAAAAAAATCCTAAACTGGAAGAAAAGTTGTGAGACCCATTTGGCCACATGTATTCAAGATTCATTTAAAGATGGGCTTTGAGCATCAGGCGATGTCTGTTTGTGGATTTGCCCAGGGGCACACAGACTGCTCTGCAAAGCTGGGCTGTGCTTGCCACCTTGACCTCCAGGGTTTCCTACCTCAGCACATCATCCAGTACATCCATCAACACATCCCGTTAGTTATAACTCAAAAGTATACCTTAAAGTTGTCTATTACAGCTCCGCTGCCCCCCCCCCATCCTACTTCAAGTCATTGTCAGCTCTCCTGGTCTGTTATAGAAGCCTCTATTCTATCTCTTTATTTCTGTCCTTACCTCTTTCCCATCAGTTATTTGCCACGTCCCTACCCTTCTTAGAGTCCTCCAGTAGCTTCCATTGTACTCAGAATAAAAACCTAGGGGTAAGACGGGAATAAAGACACACACCTACTATAGTATGGACTTGAGGATATGGGGAGGGGGAAGGGTGAGCCGTGACAAAGTGAGAGAGTGGCATGGACATATATACACTACCAAACGTAAAATAGATAGCTAGTGGGAAGCAGCCGCATAACACAGGGAGATCAGCTCAGTGCTTTGTGACCACCTAGAGGGGTGGGATAGGGAGGGTGGGAGGGAGGGAGACGCAAGAGGGAAGAGATATGGGTACATATGTATATGTATAGCTGACTCACTTTGTTATAAAGCAGAAACTAACACACCATTGTGAAGCAAGTATACTCCAATAAAGATGTTAAAAAAAAAACAAACCTCATAAATCCGTCGTTTAATCTGGCCTGTGAGGCCTGTGTTGGGTGATCTGACCCAACCACCTCTCCAGCCATGCCACGCCACTCTCCTCCCCACATTCACTACGATCCATTCAGTTCCTAAAGGATGTTCTGTCAATTTCCTGAATGTGTCAATCTATTTCCCGCTTCAGAGGTTCTGCACTGCTATTCCCTTTGCCTGCAATGCTCTTACCCATAAACCTCTGCGACTCTGGCATACCCTTAATTTATAAGCCTAAGAACCACCTTTTCAAGGAAGCTTTTCGAAACCTCCCCATCTAATGTAAATTAGGTTATATTGGCATCACATTTTCTCATAGCAGCACCCTATGCTTTTGTTTTTGTTTTTGTTTTTGTTTTTGCGGTACGCGGGCCCCTCACCGCCGTGGCGCCTCCCGTTGCGGAGCACAGGCTCCGGATGCGCAGGCCCAGCGGCCATGGCTTACGGGCCCAGCCACTCCGCGGCATGTGGGATCCTCCCGGACCGGGGCACGAACCCCTGTCCCCTGCATCCGCAGGCGGACTCTCCACCACTGTGCCACCAGGGAAGCCCCTATGCTTTTCTTTATAGCACTAAATTAGTTTGAAATATACATTTATTTGTGTGATTATCTGTTTAATGTCTAGCTCTCCCACTAGACCGAAAGCTCCCTGAGGATAAAAAACCGCGTGTACTTTTATCTCCTTCTATCCCTCGTACCTAGCACATAGCATGTTGAATGGGTGAAGGAGTTAGTTAAAATATCTTGCTTGGTGTTTCACATTCTACTCTACCAGACTCTAATTCCCTAAAACCGAAGTGCACTGCAAAGAAGATGGGGAAGTTGGAGTCAGGGTGTGGGTAGGTAGATAATGTAAGTAAGTACGTACGTAGGTAAGATAACCAGAGACACAGAAACGCAGAAAATGTGGGGAAGGCCCAAATGCACTTCGGCCCCTTAGAGGAGAAGTAACACAGAAGAACTTTCAGAAAGGGAGAGAATGAGTGGAAGACTGCCCTTCATCAGGAGGAAGATGCAGCATTTTTGAGAATTTTAGAGAGGCAGTACAGTGGAGTGGTTGAGACCATGAACTCTGGAGCCAGATGCTGCCTCCTCATACTTGGGTGACCTTGTGAAAGTTCTTATACTCTCTGTGCTTCATCCTCTTTCTTTGAAAAATGGACATAACAATAGTACTTCTTCCCAGAGTCATCGTGAGGAGTAACTGAGTTAATTTTTGTAAAACCCACTGAAGAGCACCTGTCACATGTTAAGTTCTACATAAGTATGTTAAAAAAATAAAATTTTGGAGTTACAAGCAGTATAGCTTGGTTGGGAGATAGTTCCTTGGGTTCTACTGCTTTCTATCTTAATGAATTATAACACATATAGTTAGTGTCTCACTAAACACCAAGGTCAGTAACCAAAGAGCTAGTCCACTCTGAGTCTCAGCGACGACATATTTCTAGATTACCACTGATACCACTGTTTCTCTGAGTAGAAAATGCACCAAAGACTAGTGGGTGTCCTGATGGCTGGGATGAGTTACATGATAGAATGAGGGCCAGACCAGAAGCCAGAAGTCATGGTTTTATCCACAGTCCTGCTATCACCTAGTTGTGTGACCTTGGCAGGTGTTCTAGGTCTTAGATTGTTGTCTATGAAAGAAGGACGTTGAATTAGACAATCTCAATCTCTCTCTTGGCCTCTCAAATTATGTCTTCTATTTCTGTAGTTTCTTTTAAAATGACCAAGCAGTACATATAGAAGGTATTGTGGTGATTAAACGGAAAGACACTTATCTAAAAATAAAGGAGACACTTAACAAACATCAACTGCATCTGAGTACATATTTCCTAACCGGAAGTCCTGTGACCTGTGAGATCGGTGGAGGGGAGCTCAAGAGAACCGCACGTGTGGAGGGCCGGGAACGTGCCAGGTACTGCAAGAGTAGCTTTACAAAGTTTACTTCATGTGTTCCTCCCAACAGCCCGGTGAGATAAGTAATAGCATTCTATGTGCTCCATGAAGCAACAGAGAGAGCGCTTGTGAGGCCCAGAGGCCTACAACACCATGTATAGTTCCCAACGAAAGATCAGAGTGTGCTGACGTCTGTCATTTGTCACCTTCAAAGGTGGCCTATGTTTCCAGGAGGAAAACAAGAGGGCCTGGTGACTCTACCGACGGAGGCCACACATCTGGTGCAGCTGAAATAACTGATGTCCCTAGAAACATCAATGTGAAAATATAATATGTGAAGAGGATTTGATTTCACACATTTTTGGCCTCTTTAAACACCCCACACACAAACACAAGAGGAAGCCCAGAAATAGCTCCTTTATAAAGCAACACTGAGCACCCAGTTTCCTCCTTGGAAATTCTTAATGGCCTTGAAGTCCTCTGCTCATTTCTATCCTTCCTAGTCATTGGCCTCCCAGAATGCACTGCCCATTCTCTGTGCCTGGATTCCTATGGTCTGTCTGGGCCTCTTGGATTTAATCTCACAGAGTCTGGGTTCCTTACCTTGGCTCGGTGCCTGTGCTTGGGTATTGGTTCTTCGCTCTCCCACATCTCAGGGAGAGGTGCCCTGCCACCATCTTGGGACATCAACAAGCTTTGCCCTATGCCTAGCCCTTGCTTGTGGGGGGAAAAACATTAAAACATAAATTGATGTGCTCCTTAAAGGGTAAACAAGAAAATAGATCCCATTATGGATGTTTCTTTGAAAACGATTCAGGATTTGAAAAGCAGCCACTAAGTGAGCATTACCCATGAGAGAAATAGGCCAGAAAATCTTCAAGACATATAACAGACCAAACCAAAGACTGTGCTGACAGTGCGGTGGAAAAGCAGAGGAGGAGACAGTCACAGATCAGAAGGTCAGGATTCTGGCCCTGCTGCCTAACCTCTGTGTCCATGACCAAGCCATTTCATATCTCCTAGCCTCCATTTCCTAACCTGCAAAATAAAAGCACCATAACATCTGATCTCTAAGGCTCCTTCTGGTCCCAACATTCTCTATAAATCTAGTCATGTTAATGTTCAATGTTTAGTTCCCAGGTCTATACTGTGGCATTTGTACATTGGTAGGATAAAATTTTCTATTTGTCCAAAGACCAAATATGTTCATGTTGTTGACCATTATTTTGTTAACTGTTTTTCCTGAAGTAGAGTACTGGCCCAGGGCATTGATAAACAGTCTGTCATGAGTCTCAGGCCCTTCCCAGGGCTATATTCAATAGCACACAGAATAATGATGATTATGGAGTGAGTCATCTGAGCACTGGCATCCTACGTGCCTTTGTCCACAGTCAAATTCATTGTTCACTTTTGTGCCCATTTTCAAGAGCTCAAAATGTCATTCCATTTAAGCCCACCAGATCAACCTTTTTTACCTGGAAGAATTCAACGCTACAAGCAGCTATGGGAATTTAATGATGTATTCTCTCTTCCACATCCTGATGCAAGTGTTTTTAGTTTTAAATAATCACTGCTGGAACTGGAAAACTCCTGAGGGATACTACTGGTATTTTACAACCCAAAGATGAGTCCTTTATCCCTCCCCTCTGTTCCCTTCGAGCATAAAGTTCAAATGCTCAACCTTGCACTAAGGCTCTCCATGACCTCGCCTCTCTCCATCACCCCTTCTCAAGTGCTCGAACAGAATCTCTCTAATTTTTAATTCTTCAGACGTAGCAGTCATACATTATGCTCTCTGCCTAAGAGGCTTTTCCTCACCTCCCAAATGTTGAATGATGTAAAGCTTTTAATAAATAGAATATCTCACCTCACACAAAATAGGGACACTTACGGGATTTGTTATCCCATGAAATAGTAAATGCTGAAAGTCAATGCTTGATTATAAAAGGTTTAGGTAAATTTATGGGATGCCAGAGCCACAGAGGGAATGCTGTCGGGGGGTTGCTCCTAAGCCTGGGGTGTGGAACCAAGACAGAGGACCTTATGTTATCCTGTATAATGCGCTTCATTCCCCTCCCCATCCAGACTCCTCCAAGCGTAAAACAGAGGTGGAGAAAGAAAGAAAAAGGAGACGCACAGAGAGAAAGAGACCAGACTACTGGCTGCAGAGAATGCTCTGACAATCCAGGATGGCAACCGCAATGTTCTCTTGAGGTGCCCTTAGCCTCTGGGTGAGCTGAATATTTTTGTTTGTTTGTTTTGCGGTACGCGGGCCTCTCACTGTTGTGGCCTCTCCCGTTGCGGAGCACAGCCTCCAGACGCGCAGGCTCAGCGGCCATGGCTCACGGGCCCAGCCGCTCCGCGGCATGTGGGATCTTCCCAGACCGGGGCACGAACCCGTGTCCCCTGCATCGGCAGGCGGACTCCCGACCACTGCGCCACCAGGGAAGCCCCTGAATATTTGTTTTTACAAGATCAAACAAGCTTTTTACAGAATCGATGCAGTGCTAATCACCAGAGGTAACCTCTATCCATTTCATCGTATACAGAGTGCTCTCCAGAATTTTAGCAAATCCCACAGGTCACTTATCTCAACTTTGAGATGTCTTTATCCCCTTATTTAATCAGGAGAAATAGGGCGCTCTTGTGAGCCACAGTTGAGGTTCCCTCCTGGCAATAAAACACTTACAAAGAGCTACTCAGGACTAGCTGTTCAGAGCCGTGTTGTGACTGTGTGCATGTCAGTGTGCCTCTCACTCTTGGACCCATTATTGCAGACTTAAAAACAAGCATGTTTTCAAATGGTGCTATGAGCTGCCAATGATGTATCACCACCATATCTCATTATTCTCCACTAAATGTGTTAGTAATGTGATCTGTTAACATAAAAGAAGTTTGCCTTCACAGAAGCAGCTGGAAACGGAAAACCATAATATGCATAAATCTAACTTCTACCATCGGCTACACACTGCTTGACACATATTGTTAGAAGCACCTCGCATCTGCAAGTTCTCTTAAGCAAAATACTTGCATTAGGTCTCAGCTGGGGCTGTGCATCAGGCAGTTCGGAGGAATATTCAATTCTCAGCGGAAGCCAGAATTTGAATCCTCTCATCTTTTAGGAATCATTTACTAAGTTTGGAGAGAACTCAGGCAGCACAGGTGCTCCCACAGATATCTCTGAACTTCCATCCCTCTTTGTTCATTCATGGTCCAATGAATAAAGGTTATCTTTGAACTGATGCTCATGGGGAATAAAAAAAGAACTCTAAACGATACCAACAGCAGGGATCAAAAAAATATTAGATTTAAGCTCACATTGGTCAACAGAAACAAGAGTACAAAGGACCTTGAGAAATCACTGCCCCTGTCTCTGTAAGCCCCGGTCAACAGCAGGGCCCAACACAGGGATGACTCTCCGTTGGCCCAATGTCATGAGTTTAATTCTCCTAACGCTAATAATAGCTGCCGACCATCTCTGGCTTCTTTTCTTGACATACATTCGCTTCTAGCCTTTTCTTCCCTGGCTTTATCTTTACTCCCAGCACATTACTGACCAGTCCTCTCTTCACTCTGTCGCTTGGTCCTTCTCCCCAGGAAAAACAATAACTCTCAAGTCTTGATTTCCATTCCTACCACTAACATGAACACCCAGATCCTTACTGGGTATAGTGCCTTAGATGAACTTCAGGTATTTCGAACTCAAAACATTCCAAATCAAACTGTCTTCCTCTCTTTCTTTTGCCTCCTACATGTTCTCCTCTCCCTTTTTTACTGATTGCACTTAACAGCGTGATCCTCAATGGAGTCATGCAAGTTAGAAACCCAGTGGCTCCTGGCAGTACATGCATGTAAGGTCTGAGGGGAGAGAGTCACAGAGGCAGAAGGATGACTGATTACACCATTTAGACGTAGGGGATCCCTCCTGGACCTTCACAATCATCAGAGGCAAGACCTCAGCTGCTACCTGCCCCTTAGAGGCCTCCCTACCTCCCCTCCCTACCAAGGAGTCACGGAATTTGCTACATCTGAGAATTCCAATTGGGAACTCATACTTTTTATCATACTAATTTTTTAAACTTGCTGAAAGTTTGTTTTTCCGAAATCCTAATCCCAAGTGACCCTTTCTTACAGCGTTGTGGCATACTATATCACTTTGATTCTTTGTTATAGTTTTTCTTACTCTCTTATCACTGAAGTGCTTTTTTATTCTCTTTGTTTTATTATTAGATTACATCGTTATATTACTTATTACTATTTTATTCTTTTAAGTATCAAGTTCTTAAACTTAGTATACATTTACCCTTATTGCTGACTTTAAAAAATTTAATCATTTGCCATGTTTATTATCTTTTTTGTATATATTTCATTCTTCCTAATTTCTGTTCATTTCTTTTTTGAGGCAGAAAATTCCACATATTTCATGCTTTCATCCCTTTTTCTCCATAGCCAAAGGCATTTCTTTGGTTCAGACCTTCAGCAGCTCCAGCCTGACCTGTTTGCCAATAACCTCTGCAATGCGCCCTTGGTCACTAGACTCTCCTGTAGTTCCAGCCTCCAACTGCCCAGAAGAGAAAGACAGCTCTAGTAACATGGTACGCAAGGCCCTTCACAGTCCAGCTTCTCCTTATCTATGCACTTCTACTGCAGTTTTCCACTCCTCCTATCATAAAAAATTAATCAACAGAAACCTCAATTAAATAGAGTTGGGAGACCAAGGGGGAGTTCTCACACCCTGTGATGATAGCAGAGCCCAACAGGAAACAGAAAGACTCTTCTTCTTTCCTGGCAAGGACCCAGCCAATAAAAAGCCATGGACTCTTTGTTTATCTTAGCCCTCTCAACTTCCTTTTCCTCTCTATAAAAGCACTCTCCTTCCCTTCCACCCAGGGACTTGCACATGGCTCACCATGGTTACAGACCCCTAATTGCAATGCTCTTCTGATCCCCAATAAACCCATCTTTGCTGAAGAAATATCTGGCAGTCTATTGTGAGTATTAAGCAAATGCACAGAAAGCGCTTAGAACAGTGCTCCACACATTCGAAGCACTTTGATGTGTTAGTTATTGTGACTGTGCTCGATTTGAAGATGATGACAACCTGCGTGGGGCTGCATCTGATGACTGGAGATTGCAGGGATCACAAACCTTATAATAAGAAAAGAGCAAAACTTAGATTTGCAAGTACAGAGGAGCTAATAAGTTCTTGGCATGCAGTTGGCGCTCAGACAGGTCTCGGTTCATCTTGTTCAATGAATCAGGTTCCAAATCTAAGTCTCTGTTTTGTTGTTTTGAATCTCGGGAAAAGATGTGCACATAAGCTTTAAGATGGAGTTAAAACAGCTCTCCTGACTGACTGGGAAGAGTAAGTACAAAGTCCTGAGAGTCATTCTCTCCCAGGGAAGACCCGAGGAAGGGCCGAGTAGGAGCTTAAGCCTTCCTCATATTTCCTTCAGCCTCCACCGTCATATTTGCAGACAGACAGTAAATATTTTTAAATTTCTGTGGGAAATGTTTTGAATGCACAGCTTCAAGACCAGCCCCTTATAAGTACATTGCCATCTTGAGCTAATATAAAAATCAGAAAACTTCACCTGCCAAAGAATCCCTTCCATTTTGGTGGTTGCTACAGACTGAATGTCTGTTTCCCCCCACCCAACTCTACCACCAAACTCATATGTTGAAACCTAATCCCCAGTGTGATGGTATTTGGAGCCAGGGCTTTTGGGAGGTGATTAGGTTATGAGTACAGAGCCCTCATGAATGGGATTAGTGCCCTTACAAAAGAGACCCCAGAGAGCTCCCTTGACCCTTCTGCTACGTGAGGACAAAGCCAGAAGACAGCCATCCGTGCACTGAGAAGCAGGCCCTCACCAGACACCAAATCTGCCAGTGCCTTGAACTTGGACATCCTAGCTTTTCAAACTATGAAAAATAACTTTCTGTTGATTATAAGCCAGCCAGTCTATGGCATTCTATTATAGCAGCCTGAATTCATTAAGACAGTGGTGTTGTTGATATTCTTCCTGTACCCGTCAGTGGCAACCTACTTCCCACCCCTACTGCCAAGCAATCTGCATTTAATTAAATTAGAATCAGTGCAGGCAAAGCGAGGTAAAAAGTCCACAGTCGATCTTATAAAAATAAAGAGGAGAAGGGCTGTGTTTTCCCATATTCCCTGAATGTGGATTTGTGTTTGCCATAAATTAGGCCTGCCGCAAGAACAATGCTGAGCCTCCCATATGGCAAATATCAGATTGAGACACACAAGTGGAAATTATCTTCATATTCTTGAATCAATTCTGTGCAGCTTATTTAGAGTGTCATCCTATTCAGCAAGCATTCAAGCAACAACATGGTTAGAAATCCACTGAGGCCTCCAGTACAATGAAAGATAGTTAATGACCAAACTTTCTGAAGTCAAGAACAGTATTTTTTTTATTATTTGGAGTTCAAGTTTAAGACTGATTCTTTCACTTTTCTATTATTATTATTGTGAAGTAGAATAGAAAGCAGAGGTCTGAAGGAGATTGTCAAAATCTGTCAGAACAAATATTTAGAGAACCATGAACTCATCTGTCTTAGAGCTGGAGATTCTTCCTTCTGACACAAAACACTTTTTTGTTTGTTTGTTTTCGGTTCTGTTTTCGTTTGTTTTGCTTTATTTGTTTTTCTGAATGAACAACTCAGGAGAGAAACCAAAAGCGCTGCTGCCCTTTTACCTTTGTAAGGAGACTGTTCCTTGCTTATGTGGAAAGTTTGGAGTCTAAAGACCTCACAACCAAGACCACAGAATGACGATGTTGGATGTGTTTCCTTTCAGTATCGGTTTTCTGCTTTTCCACAAGCCGTGTTTGGATCCCGGCTCAGACACTTTCCTCAGTGTGTAAGAAATCACGGAATCTTTGCCAGCCTCTATTTCTTTATCTGCAACATGGGAACAAAAAATGGATCTACTCCACAGCATCCTCGAGAGGATTCATCACATGTGAAAGCGAATCGCAGTGCTGGCCAGAGGCAGGTGCTAGTTAAACCTTTTCTCTCTTCACTTCTGCCTTCTCTTCACTCTCTCCTCCAATTAATGGATATTTATAACTGATCTTTGGAGTGAAAATGTCCTTGATAGCCATTGTCTCTTCCCTTCATTTTGTGGGTTCTAAAATCCGTTACCCCAGGTTGGCCAGTTTGCTCAACCTGACCAGCGGAAACCCAGGTCTCCTTGATGACCTCTGAATATGTGTTAGTCTACGGCCTTTTGGCTAGAGCCAAATGAAGGCAAGCCCTGCCCCATATGATCTTCATCCTCCAGTACAGACACAAGAAGTAGGAGATACAGAATATAACAGAATTTTAATATAGTGAACAGTGTGATTTTCATTCCCAGAATTTCATTTAACTTTCTGGCTTCTGTCTCATAGAAGTAGATCATGGGCCATCCATTGGGCATGGCTGAGGTGATGCTACTGAATAACAGAGAAAGGATTCAGAAGTAAAGGACAGATTTGGAAGAAAAGACAAAGAACCAGACCACTCTGCCTCTAGAAGAGACCCAGAAGCATCTAACTGAGGGAGGGGAAAAGAATCAGAAAGGGAGGGAAGAAAGCTTAGATGCTGGGGGACCTTGAGGAAGATGTGCACAGGACCCGGAGAAAGAGCTAGGCTGCGGCTGGGAAGGAGGAAGCATGGCTGAACACCTCAGACAGGCTTGAGCACCCAGGAGCAGCACTGACCTGTGCCCACTTTCCCAAAGAGGGTCTGAGAAAGTAGCCAACATCAGGATGTCCATTCTCTGCATGGAGTAAGGGCAGAGGCAGTGCAAATGTGGGGTGCAGAGGAGATCAGGACTGTCTCACAGAGAGCAGGACGAGATGAACGAGGGGCTACAGAATTCTCCATGTGCCCCCAAGTGGCATGGTTTGGGTAGAGAGAAAAAGACCTGATGCTTGGGATCTAACACCCTCACCATCATTATTCCAAAAAAAAAAAGAATTAATCCTATCAGAGAAAGTATATATTAGGGCTTAAAGGCACATTTGTAAGGTTAAATATTTTTATTTGTTTAGGTCCTTTGTCCATTTTTTAAAATTAGGAATTTAGCTATTTTCTTAATAATTTGTAACAATTCTTCATACGTTAATAATATTATCATTTGTGAATAAATAGCAAATATTTCCTCAACTTTGTTTTATTTTGGTCTTTTAATGTAAAGTGTTTTTTCCCCTTTCTAGATTTGGGCATTATTAGGTTAGCTACATAGGGAATGCGAGCACTCATTATGTGCTGGCTTGTACTTCATTTCAATGACATTTTCTTTAAGCTCCATGATGTCCCCAATAGGTGGATCTTCTTCATTTTACAGACATCAACACTGACGCCTATGGTTAAGCAATTTGTCCAAAGATAAAGTGCTAGTAAAAGGAATTGCTCAAATCCAAGTCTATTACACCAGGCAGGGTTTGGTACATCTGCACTGATAACATGCAGATAAGGGAGAGTGCAGAGGGAGCTTTCAGACCATTGTTTCTTAGGCCAGAAGGGGTTAAAAATTAGTGGCATAAAAGGACACTCTTTGAAACACAAGGTGATAGGTATACAAAGAGTAAAGTAAATAATGTAAACAATACCGCACACAGCTAGCAATAAATGATAGTTATTAATCCAAGAGCAGGAATACAAGCAAAAGTTATAAATGTGTTCTGTAAGGAGGGCAGAGGGTTAAGAAATGTTTGCTCAGGGTCCTCAATGACTAATAAGAAGAATGAAATTACATCAGCTAAGGTAAGGTCTGTCTTGCCAATTAAGGGACCATCTCATTAGAGCCGCTAACGGCAACACACGTTGTCTCAGAACTTCCTGGAAATGGCTCAGAATGGTGAATCCCTTGCTTCTGATGGGGTTCCATTCGGACAAGAGAAAAACGAGAAGAGAGCAGGAACTCTGGGTATTATTTACTCAACCACTATAATACCAGTTTGAACTAGCTTAGATTCGGAATTACAGAATTTTTTACTTAAAAAGTCTATAGAGCACATCTAATTTACTAGCCCCCATTCCCACACGGAACCTTTGATCTTGAAACATACAAACAAAGAAAGCTCAGAAGGGTTTACATGGTTAGCTTAAGTTCACCTAGTCGGCTTATCGCAAATCTAGGTCTAGAATTCCAGTCTTTTAGTTTCTACTTCATGGTTCTTTGTTCCATATATAGAATTTTTCAAATCTGATATTCCTTCCAGTCTGACTTTCAAAAATGAATGGACCTATAAAGATATTATGAACCTACCCAGTAAACCACAACCACAACCTTTGGCTTCTTAACAATGCATTGTTTTGTCTAGAGCTAGGCAAGTTTTGTTTGTTTTTCTTTTAAATCAGACTAGCTACTATTTATTGAGCACGTAACACGCATACGAAGCTACCAAGCATTTTACACATACTAAACCCTCAGAACAATTCTATGAAGTAGATTTTTAAATTTCTTTTCCACAGATGTGAGCTACTGTGGTTTTGAGAAAATAAATAAATATGCCCATAAAGCAAAATGCAGAGGCAGGAATTCAGACTCGGACCATATGCCTTATCACTTGGGAGGCGTCCAGAGGCAGCATGGCGGTGATGAAGTGCTCAGCCTCTGGACATGGAATGCCTGGGCATAAATTTTAGCTCCTCCACCCCTCTGTAGCCGAGTAACCTTTAGTAAGTTACATACCCTCTGTAAGCCTCAGACATCTGCTCCATAAAATGGGATTATGAACAGTTAGCTACCTCACAGAGTGGCCATAAAAATTAAATGGGACAAATCACATTAAGTTTTAAATGCAGTGTCTGGAACATACTCAGCATTTGATACATGATACCAATTATTATTACTATTCCCCAAATGATCAGTATCTGGATCTAGACCTGTTAGAAGGAAAAATCCCTCCAGTGCTCTTCTGCCTGCCATGAAGAAAGGCAGGAGAAGGTTATGGACCCCTGCTGCTCTCACATATGGTCAGGGCTGAGACAATAAGACAGCCCTTACCTGGGAATGGGGGCTTAATTGGACAACACTGGCCCAGATGCCTAGGCTCTAGCTGTTGGCCGAGAAGCAGCTCTGGCCAACCTCCAGAATGAATTCACAGAAACTATTATTCAAACTAGGACTCAGCTATAGGCACATAGGTGTCCTAAAATCAAGTCTACCTTCTGAATAGTGCCACCGTCAATGGCGCTGGTCTTCAAGGACATCTGCACACTGTCAAAGCACCCTAACTTTACAGTCACCAAACCGGTAAGACCCAGACAAACACTGAGAGGAATCAAGCACCACACACAAACTCCTGCCTTTGGAAAAGATCCCTCCAGGGCCATCCTGTAAATTGCATCTCAGCCGACACCACTGGATCTTGAAACAGCCTGAAGATTAGCCTCAGTCCACAGAGAGTTCATGACTCCACTTGTCTTAGTTTGTAATCCAATCTAATTTTGAGTCGCTGATGGCCCCTGAGGGAGCCAGTGTAAGTTCTCCCGAAGTGATGTGACCATGTTATCTCTACCTTATGATTTCTTGTAAACAAGTTTGAGAAAGAGGGACAGCATGACGAAGGGCAGAGAGGGGCAGGTGAAGGAAAGAAAAAGAAATGTAAATATTTTGTTCATGTTAAAAATCAGACTTTCACTAACAGCGTCCAAATATGTGACTTATAATGAATCATGTATCCCATTTTTTTTATAACTGATAATAAGTATATCCCATTAATTCAAAATCTCAGGTAGACATAAAAATCACATACAACTTTGTAATCCAATGTCCAGAAATAATTTGGTATTGAATTACTTATGCCTGGACTCTGACTTTTCATATTGAGAGAATTTCTGAGAATAAGACTCAAACAGATTGATCCTGAGATGAAAAGACTACTGTAAAACAACTGCAGAATCTTATAAGTCAAAGGGAACTTGTTGACTGTTCCAACCCTTGACTTCACAGATGCCTCGTTTTGTTTAATCCAGACTCTAATATTTAAACTGTATATAATTTGGGTAAAAATTCTTTTCTTTACAAAAGATAAGGGGTCATTAATAAAATCAATGCCACATACATTGATGAAGAAAGCATAATACTCTTCTAACAGTGACCCAAGCTACAAATCCTGCCAATTCCAAAAGAATTTTTTAAATAGCCAAGAAGAGGGTCTGCAGAAGGGGTTATGGAACTGATTGGCTCAAAGACCAAAAATAAGAAACAATATCATTGAATGACAAGGGCTGTTAAAATAAAACCTCACTGTGATGATTCCCCTTACACACAGGAGAAGCAGGAAAGGGATGGCAAAAATGATAGGAAAGAAATGGGGGGAAAAGGATCTGAATGAGGAAAACAGTGAAAATTAGAAGACAGAACTGGAGCTAGCACAGGATTCAGAGACTGATGGAGTCACTCAGCCTGAATTCACAGGGAGCCTACTCAGTGCAGACACTGTGCTAAGGGCTGGAAATTCATGGGAAGAGCAAGAAGACACAATTTCCATACTCAGAGTCACAGTCTAGGGGAGGGAGACAGTTAAGCAAACCAGAAGTTTCACAATAAAGCAATAAACACTGTGATCGAATAATATAAATGGAACTAGAAGAGCCAAGAGGCAGAGTTCCCAATTCTTGCTCGAGCATCTCGGGAGAAGATGCAGGTTCTGAATCTCAAGGGCTTAGGAGTCGGCGGGCAGGCGGGAGGAGGAAAAGCAGTGGAGGTGAGAGATGTGTCCCTGTACAGGCACAGGCAACAGGAGGACACAGAACTTTCAATATCGCCTGCGGGTCATTCTCATGGTAGGAATGAAGTACAGGGTTCTCACGAAGGAGGGTAAAGATGCGGCCGAAGTAAACTAGAAGTAGGACTTGATTTAGCAAGTGACGGAGAGGCATGGAAGGGTTTTGAGCACAGGAACAATATGGCCCAAGGCATAATCTAGAAAGTGAAGAGGATGAATTAGAGAGGGGCACATCTAAAGAGAGGGACGCCAGAAAGGAAGGTCTGCAGTACCGCCCAAAGGATGAAGAACACGAACTTGAACTAAGGTGGAAGTGCTGGGGCTGGAAGGAGGTGAGGGCTTCGTGAGTCGCTGGGCAATGGAGGTGACGGGATTTGACAGATGCTCAGTAGAGTGGTTGGTAGAAGGTGAGGAGAGGTCAGACATAAGGCACAGTGAAGGGTGCAACTGGAAAGTGTCAGAGTCCAGAGCAGTGAAAAGTGGCCGCAGAGAACAGGGACCCTCCTGCAGGACGTGCAAAGAAACAGGCATCGTAAGAAGGCAGGGATCTGGACGTGAATTGCTTCCACCTCCTGGCTATTGTGGATAGTGCTACTATGAACATGGGTAAACAATAGTATATTTTTAAGTATGAAGTGCTTACCAGGAAGAAAAAGGCTAAAGATTAAGCATCTGAATGCTCTCAGGGACCCACACCGGGTACCTCAAACAGTCACAGAAAGTTCAAGGCTCCCCCTTTATCTCTACCATCATTAGAGAGTCCTTAAGCACACTATCATGCTATAGATCTAGGAGCAGAAGGTTTTTGTAATCAATAGGTTGGTGCAAAAATCTCTCTTTCCTTGGATTCGACTTTCCCTGACTCTTGCAAACTGAAAATGGTAAGATTCAGGCCAAGATCAGGAGAGGCACTGAGGAAAAGGTACTTCCCCAATCCGTTGTCCTGTCTGTTGCTAACTTTGACAAACGCACTCCTTAGAGAGCCACACACAATCCAGTCCAGGTCACCAGGGTAGAAGACTTCACGTATGGGACAGTGATATCAAAACTTAAGATCAGGGGCTTCCCTGGTGGCGCAGT
Organism: Grampus griseus; assembly: GCF_964374135.1. Taxonomy (NCBI): domain Eukaryota; kingdom Metazoa; phylum Chordata; class Mammalia; order Artiodactyla; family Delphinidae; genus Grampus; species Grampus griseus. Next base: position 43,040,374 of record NC_139000.1, on the reverse strand, counting down.
GGTTGGGAGTCCGCCTGACGATGCAGGGGACACGGGTTTGTGCCCCGGTCCGGGAGGATCCCACATGCCGCGGAGCAGCTGGGCCCGTGGGCCATGGCAGCTGGGCCTGCGCGTCCGGAGCCTGTGCTCCGCAGCGGGAGGGGCCGCGGCGGTAAGAGGCCCACGTATCGCAAAAAAAAAACAACAAAAAAACTTAAGATCAGTGCTTTCCAATGAATGTGCCAGGAGCAAGCCAGAGGTGTGTTGCCAAATTTTGATCCATGTGTAAAATCTATTTTTGCCTCAATTGAGCATACAGATTGTTACTACGGAGCCTTAATGGAATATTGAATAGGGAGGATATGAGATTCAGGGTGGGGGTGGGAGGAGGTATAACATTTTCTAAGTTAAACATAGAAGGAGCTGTGTTACACCATGCTGGCCCTAGAGAAAGCGCACATGTGTATCAGAATATTAGAACGTTAAAGAACTCTGACCCATGTGCACATTCAGCCGGGGTGGTCAGGACAGTGAAAGTTCTACTCCAATTGGAAGGGTAAACAAGAAAATTGTGTGATCACTGTCGACCCCTTCATAGATACCATAAGTTTCATTTTGTGCAATAGCAATTGTGTTGAAATCAATACTGATTTACTTGGAGTCGTTTATAATTTATTGATACTCAAATGTGACACCTACCAAAAAACTGTTTTAGAAAGAGTTCAATGACCACAAAAGAGGTGAGAACCACTGCCCTAGTGCTAACTTTCTTGAAATGTCCCCTATGGGGCAAATAACCCCTGGAATGTACAGCAGCAGTCGCTGAGAGATCAATTAGATTAGAAACCCAGTCTCTTTCTGTCAGAGATGTGACAGATCATTTTTTTTTTGGGAAATAGCAGAGCAAAATGCATATGAAGTTTTTGTTTTTTACTGTCATTTATGGGTGTTATTTTTTTATTAATTTTTATTGGAGTATAGCTGCTTTACAATGTTGTGTTAGTCTCTGCTGTACAGCAAAGTGAATCAGCTACACGTATACATATATCCCCTCTTTTTTGAATTTCCTTCCCATTCAGGTCACCACAGAGCATTGAGTAGCGTTCCCTGTGCTATACAGTACGTTCTCATTAGTTACCTATTTTATACACAGTATCAATAGTGTATATATGTCATTCTCAATCTCCCAATTCATCCCACCCTCCCCTCCCCCCAGATATCCATACCTCCATTCTCTACATCTGTGTCTCTATTTCTGCTTTGCAAATAAGTTCATCTGTATCATCTTTATAAGTGATATTATACTATATTTGTTTTTCTCTTCCTGACTTACTTCACTCTGTATGACAGTCTCTAGGTCCATCCACATCTCTGCAAATTGCACAATTTCGTTCCTTTTTATGGCTGAGTAATATTCCATTGTACATATGTACCACATCTTCTTTATCTATTCTTTTGTTGATGGACATTTAGGTTGCTTCCATGTCCTGGCTATTCTAAATAGTGCTGCAATGAACACTGGGGTGCATGTATCTTTTGGAATTATGGTTTTGTCTAGGTATATGCCCAGGAGTGAGATTGCTGGGTCGTATGGTAATTCTATTTTTAGTTTTTTAAGGAACCTCCATACTGTTCTCCATAGTGGCTGTATCAATTTACATTCCCACCAACAGTGCAAGAGGGTTCCCTCCTCTCCACACCCTCTCCAGCATTTATTGTTTGTAGACTTTTTGATGATGGCCATTCTGACCTGTGTGAGGTGATACCTCATTATAGTTTTGAGTTGCATTTCATTTCTCTAATAATTAGTGATGTTGAACATCTTTTCGTGTGTTTGTTGGCCATCTCTATGTCTTCAGGGTGTTATTATTTTAAATTTAAAATATCCAAATTAAGTTTCCAATTCTTCTTTTGTCATTTAATTGTTAGTCCACGGTGCTGTTGTGTGTTTTTGGCAATGGATTGCTAACCTCTGTGAGGTTAAATAACCTTTGTATCAGTTAGTGCTTCGGGAAAGAAGACATTGAACCCTAGTCTTCTGGACACAGAATTCATGTCTGCAGTGAGCCTCAGACCCTCTGTTTGCTCACCTGGATTGATAGACAATCAAGAGCAATTTCCATCTATTTTAAAGATTACTCATAATGTTAGACTGTGTGCATACATTGTCAAGGAGTAGAAACTAATGCTGAATAACATATGAATAAATTACAAGATACATTTTACACTTAACATTTTTCAAAAAACGCCTCCTGCTGTTAAAGCCCATGCCCCGTAAACATCATCAGTAAAGCAGTGATAAAAGCAAGGATAACAACCCTCAAATGATAAATTGGTCAAATTTAGAGAAGTCAAAATAAGCAGTACTTTCCTTACCAATCAAATGCAAAGGTTACACTCACATGCTCACCAACTGCCTTTCTCCTAGTGGTAGATTATAAAACAGTGATTTCACTTGTGTTCAGAAACAAACATGAGTAAAAGCTATTAACCAAGGTCTAATAGTTATCTAATAAATATTTTAACTGAATGATATTTCTACATATAGTATTGCATTAGGACTGCTTTAAAAGGAAATATTAGCTGCATACAATTCAGAAAGTTTTTGCTGTCTTTGAAAAGAGTAGCCTCAAATAAAATTGATTAGCAGAAAAGAATATTAGAATATACTTATACCATAGTCTATGTTTGGAATATGAAATAGATATAGAAAATTTAGCATGGATACAATTCAACATCACTTAGCAGGTTATTAATGAAAAGTAATAGAAGTTAATTGGCATCACTAAGTAACTAATGTCTTAAAATGATGATTTCTTTAATCACAGCTATTTCTACCGGGCAGACATCAAAGCTTTCTTTATAAGATGAGTAAGTACATTTTAAAATATGTACAATTTTAAACGATTTGGAAGCGTTCCAGAATCTAATCTAAAGAAAACCATGTCTGTCTTTCCAATTTTATCAGATTATAATTTATTAATCATAATGGAAATAATTTCCATTTATCACTCTAAAATACAGTTTCCACTTATCAATGGAAAAAAAGAGGAAATCTAAAGGTAAACTCTCTCCAAGTGCTATGTGGATCCAATAATAAATGTTAGCAAATCATTTAATATGACATAAAACATTTCCTGCCACTTTTTTTCTGTAAGAGTCACTGGAAACGAGATTAAACGAGCAAAGCTTCTCATTAGTCAGTTAGTCGAAGCCATCAGTACTGGATAGAGTTGATGTTCAGAATCTGACCTAGGGCATCAATAAAACAACCAAGACAGGGACTCTTTCAATGGTGTATAAGCATTATGTCATTAATCAAGCTTGGATTGTAACAGTCTATTCTTATAAGGTGACAAATTAACCATATGGATACCTCACAGATGACAAAACTAAGATATATTAAACTCTGTGGGGTAAACACACCCCCAGGCAAATCTAATAGACTGACATTTTTAATACTAATTGAAGCTGATTGATTTACGTATTCTACGTTTTCAGCTCTCCGAAATGATGTATTTAATGTTTTATTTTTAAACACAATTAAAAAATAATATATAAATATATACATACTGCAAATGTAGTACAGATAACAAATTCATTTAAGCCCATTTATGCACATTAGTAACACACCATGTGGCAGAGAGACTAGGACTACAAGAAGACCCCTTGGCGATTTATTTTATATTAAATCCCTAATGGCCTCTCCTTATCTTTGCAAAAATATGCACGAAAGTCCAGACTATGCAGCCATTGAAATGAATGGTTATTTATTTGCTAAACGAGAACCCTATGTTTAATGTTCCTTAGACATAAGGTAGTCTGGAAAAGTCGCATTCCTACAGCTCCATACATCATTTATTTTACATACCCTAACTTCTCACAACAGGCAGCAGAAAAATATCTCTGAACAGCATTGTAAGTTGCTGAGATTTTTGTTTCCGATTCCGTTACTGGAAGATTAAATGTTAACATGTTTACTTGCTTCTTTAGCAACAAAAACAAATTCATGCACCATCTTGGTGCCTGACACACACATGAATATAAAATGGAAGAGAGTTGGCAGAAAACAAAAACTAAAATCAAACAATGGAAGAATATCAAAAGTTCAAACTTGTAAATAAACCTTAATTAAATACAAAAGAGAAAGCATCGTGTACTTTAAATTTGTCTGCAAATATATACACTAATAATTAGAAAGTTCTAATAGTGGATTCTTGCTCTTTCAAAGAAAGAAGGTTTTTTTTTTTCTCTTTATGTAACGTGCATAAAATATGCCCCAAACTTGGTCCTGGACATATTAGCTTTTAATATTCGTCCTGACATCAACACACTTTCCTATCAAATCACTTAATGTCGGGTTCACACAAATAAAATGTTGCAGGTCCAGGGATATCCTTAGGAGATAAGCAAAAACACATTGTTTGCTCTCTCCTTCACTGCTTTCTCCATCTAACTTCCAACAGATTCTCATATAGTTAAAATCGAGGAAGTTTTTTAGAAGAAAGAATTCACAAAGGAATGAATACCCAGCAGGGAGGAATGTATGGAATGGGGGATGGGACAAGACCACCTCATCTTCGAGGAAACGGTAACTCAGCTTTCTCTATACATATATACATAATGCAGAACAAGCAGGACTCAAAACATGCAATTTTAGGATCACGCTGTGGGGTTAGTTCTTGCTTTGATCCTATGTAAAAAATCAGGCAAACCCCATGATTTTTCTGCACAGTCTTAGGTAACAAAGCTTCTCAGGCACTTCAATTTGCAAGTCTCAGCTGAGTAGCCACAACTGCAGTCTTTAGTAGAGTTAAGCTTCTACTCTCCCCCAGCAATGCTGGTTACTGATGGGAGGGAGTGTGATCTCTTCTTTCTTTCCCCACCTTCCCTTCTACTCCGCATTCATTTTGCTAACTGTAGTTTCTGACCGCTTTTGGGTTGGAGCATGAGGAAGGAAGATGAAGTCGGAGGAGTAGGAAAGTTATTACTCGACTGTTACTTTCCAGCGTACCTAAATTTTAGAGTTCTCTGTGCTTCACAGGTGGGTTACCTTCATGGGCTCCCTGTGGATCTGTAGTTGCTCTCATCTCCTATCTCCCCTGCCCTCCTGGATGGGTGGAATCCACTTCTCACTTCCCCAGCTCTTACGAAGCTGGCTCTGACTCCGGCTTCTCTCAGCTGAGATATGCTTTTTTTTCACTTCAAGTCAGCCCACTTGGGCAGGATCCACGAAAAACGCACGCTGGCTCTCTCGCACACATAGCCCAGATCTGGCCTGGCATAAATATTCCTCCATCCACTACTCGTAACAATTTTCTCAGGGTGAAGGCTACTGCATGCAGCCACCTGTTCTATGTCCCACTGTCAACATAGCCAGTCAGCACATCTCTTGCCCTTTAGATTTTCTGGGTAAGAATGAAACACCTGCCCGCTGTGTCTCCCAAACTGAGAGGGTCACATATGAGTCTCTCTGGGTGGCCTTTCAGAACCCACTGCTCAGGCTCCAGGGGAGGGACTGATGCCCCCTCTCCCTTAATCACATGGGACACACACATCTCAAAACGTCTCCTCTTTTCTATTTCCAAATTTCAATCGTTTTATTCCTTCTAAGATGGTAAAAGCTTCAAAAGCACTGTAAGCAGATTTCACCTACTTCTTTTGAAAATTTTGTATCATGGTCTCACAGATGGCTTTGGGAAGGGTTATCTATTGTCTCCATCCCTTTTTTTTTTTTAACATCTTTATTGGAGTATACTTGCTTTACAATGGTGTGTTAGTTTCTGTTGTATAACAAAGTGAATCAGCTATACATATACATATATCCCCATATCTCCTCCCTCTTGCGTCTCCCTCCCACCCCTCTAGGTGGCCACAAAGCACTGAGCTGGTCTCCCTGTGCTATGTGTCTCCATCCTTCTACTGAGCCTTTTAATTGAACGTCTCTGCAAGCTGTGTTCCTTTGGTCCCTGCAGAGCTGGTCTCCATCCTCCTCCACCCTGCTCTCTGCCGCAGCACAGACGCCCTCTGGACCACATCAAGAGTCTCTTCTAGACTCGCGTTTCCTGTTGGTTTCAGCCAATGGGAAACCCTAACAGGTGCTGGGAAGGAGGAAGGAGAGTGATGGCAGAGTGTTTACTCCTACATTTCCTTTCATTTGGGGTCACTTTGAACTTGGGCACTCCTTGACCAAAGGCTCTTCCTGAGGTGGCCCTCTCTTTTCAACATTCTCCTTCCAGGTTCTGGAAACTTCTCCTTTCCTTCTCCTTTCATGCTGAGGGTAATAACCTCTGGGACACCACTCTCTTCCCTGCAGTACCCCTCACTCTGCCTTCACCTAATAAAATGGCTCACTTTATTAGACCGACCTCAAATTATCTCAATTGAATGGGCCACCTGTTCCCACTGGGACTGATACTATCTTGTTACAAAATATGTAGCTTGAGATGCACAAACATATTTTTCAAACTAAATTATACCATGTGCAAATATGAACATGCCCAGTTTCCTATTGCTTAAGAGTTTTGAATAAACATTTCGAATGTGATAATCCTGTCTTTTTACACTTTATAATTTCCTATTTCTATGAATTCTTGAAAATTCAAAGCAAATCTTTATAAACTTATAGTCCATAAAAACCTTCTCTACTACTGGAGACCTTTAAGCCTGCTGGAAGAATACAGAAGCCCTGGAGCCCCAGTCCCATCCTAAGAGGCAGATTTACCAGTTGAATCAGTCAAAAAGCAAGAACTTCATTTCATGATTGTCCTCTCCCAGTGATTCATTGGTAACTTGACTCTTCCAATGGGCCTAAGAACATCTGATAGGATGGCCTTCATCTGAATAAAATCTAAGACAACTGAAACCACAAAAAAGTTACAAATACTTGAGAAACTAGATAACAAAGATTCCTGTTAGGAGGTTCTGGTGGATTTTAAGTGATCACAGATTATCTCCAGCTCCTCCCATTTGGAGGTGGAGTCTCTTTCCTCACTCTCTCTGGGCTGGCCCCATGACATGACTTGTTTTGACCAGTAACACATGGCATGACTTTGTGGGGCTTGCAAGCACCCAAAGTTCTTGCTTCCACCATCTTGGAAGGCTTCTGCTCTAGAGTGAAGAAGCCTGGGATGAAAGGCCATATAGAGAGAGAGGCTCAGCCACTTAGCTATTCATTCCAACCCTCCCAGCTGAGGCCCCACCCATGTGAGTGAGGCAACCCTAGATCAACCAGTCCAGCAGGGCCATCAGCTGACTGTAGTCACAGGAGTAAGCTCAGACAAGACCAGTAGAATCATACGAATTACTACATTGTTGTTCTTTGAAGCCACTTAGTTTTGGGGAAACATGGACTTTCTTATCTGTCATACCAGAATTATGTCCATGGCCAGTTAATTCAGTAAGAGAATTCCAGAAAAATATAGACTAGGTAACCATTGATGGTAACGGTTAGCTTATTCTTCTGTGACCCAACATAGAACAATTAGGAAAGAATGAGGACTTTGGAATCCGCTGTCCCTGGGTTGGAATGCTTACTCTGTAGTTTATTTCCCGTTTCTGAGTCTCAGTTTAATCATCTGTAAAACAGATATAATAACTGCCTATGTACATCATAAGGAAGGCATCAGGATTTTAAAAGATAACTAATATAAAGCACCTAACATAGTGCTAGAAACTTGGTGAATGCCAATTTCCTTCCTCAGTATCCGTGTATATGTGTCCAAAAGTTGGAAACTGAATCAAATGGCTCTAAGCCAATGGTACTCAAAATGTGTCTGGACCAGCAATATCAGCATCCCAAGGAACTTATTAAACATACGTATTCTCAGACCCCAACCAGAGCTATTGATTCAGAAACTCTGGTGTCCTGTATTGCCCCATTAAAGCCAACTAAAATTACCAATCATTCATGAGCTTGTACTATAGTATCTAGCCTATATTTCAGCATATAGTAGCTACTCAGTAAAAATGTTTGATGACAAATGACTGTTAATGGGTGATTAAGTGGATGGATGAGATGAGTGCATGCTTTCAAACCCTCCTCTTCAACCCTGGTGTCCTAAGGACAGATTAGCCAGTCTGACGTGCTATAGGCTGACCTGGTGATGTCAACAACTGTAATATAGGTTGGGAGCCTCATTGGTTGGGCTCCATGGGAAGGTAGGTACAAGATGACTGTTTGATTTGGGTTAAAAAGAAAGCACTCTTAAAGACCAAAACAATGAAGAGTCAACAACAGGTGTGCTTGGCATGGGCATTCCAAAGACACTGAAAATTAGATTTCATAACGGCATCATGAAAAGAATGCTAGTCTAAAATGCTGGAAGGCAAAACATAGCCACAAATACTTCATGCCATGAACTACCATTTCTAGAAGAGTCTACTACAGTTAATTTACAAGTTGGAAGTAATAATGGACTTATTTCAGGGGTATTCATGGAGGTTCAATGAGAAAATAAAAATAAAATGCATGGTACATAGTAAACACTCAACGAATGTTGGATACCATTACATTTATGTTTAAAATTTGAATTATTCGAGGTATTGGCTAGCGTCATGCTATGAATACAAAGAGCATTAAATTATTCTTTTGAAGGAATAAAAGAAGACGATAATAAATTACCAAATCCTAGTTCTAGCACCTTGTTCTGTTTTCCCCTTTCTACCACTAGGTGACACCACCAACCTACCATAACCCACTCTTCTCCCACAGATTCCACACAGCCAATCTTCACAATCACTGTTGATTAAGGAACAAGATGTCTATTCTGGAAAGAATCCTAAATTATTCTTTTGTTTGAGTCTTCTTATTTATCTAAATTGCCACTGGCTATTTGGTATAAATTTATTATTTCCTCAGTGTGTACTAAAAAAGAGTTTTTGTTACTTAAGGAACCAATTCAGCATTTACCTACACGGATGGGAAAGAAGCACTCTAATACCATCCCACTTCACGGTTTCTCTTATGTACATGTTTCTTCTGTCACAAGAAAAAGGAAAAATTTTCCTTTAGTTTCACAGCCTACTTTTCTATGGCAAGTTGATACAATGTAGTAATTAACCATTAAAATATTGCCTATGATTCACAGGAGTGTTACAGACAAACTAATTTAAATCAAGGTCAGGTCTCCAAATCAGCAAAGTAACTCTGAAAGCGGGTGAGAGAGAAAATAAACAAGAGAAGAGGTAAGCAACAGCTGCTATTAAAAGTAACACTGGGCAGCTAAAACCGGTCTGAGTATATTCCTAAAAATGTAATTAGCCAAATCCTTCCAGAAATTAAACCATCAAAATGACATTATAGTACACTTTAAAAATGTATTTACAGAGCGAAAGAGCACTCATCCTAGCATATCACTATGTCCTCAGGGTTTCCCTTCTCGTAAAGAAAGATGCAGAAGAGAATTAGATATTATGCTATTAAAAAGTTCAAATTATCACTGATATATTTTGTGAAATGCTATTTCTTAATTTCCTCAGCAGTGCTGAAGTTGAGAATGAATTAACTTAATAGGCTGGTTTCTTTGTCATTTTATTGGGTGGTTAAAATGACTAGAACCAAAGACTACCTATTAGCTTTCCAAATACCAACATTTATTAAAGGGTCATGATAAGAGAGGTACTGAATTCTACCATATCACAGAGCTCATTTTCTCAGGAAGGCAGGCATGGATATTCCATTTCCTGCACAAGGAAAGGGTCAATTTACTGCTCCTACTAAAGGATTTCAGTAAAACAGAATTGCCTGCTTATTACTTTTGAAGTCTAGAAATGTACCATTTTTATTTATATAAGTTGCAGCGATACATGAATTTATTCAAAATGCCTTCTGATAATATGCCCATTTCCCCACAGTGACTGTGAACTTAAGAGATAGGTCCCCAAATAAGGTGACAGAGGTACCAGAAATACCATATCTAAATGGAGAGCCTTAGACATTTCGGTGACATATAGAAAGACTTTTTATTGGCTTCTTAATTACAAATAATTAAGAAGTTACTGGAAGAAAGTGCAGTAATATCAAAGCAGGAGAAGTGGCAGTGAAGAATGGAATAGGGTTTCTGCAAAGGAGCAGGTGGACATATGGAAAAGGGAAAAGCTGTGTGAAACCTGCAAAGGAAAGGAAAGACAGGAAGTGATTAAAAAAAAAAAAGATATGCAGAAAATGTGGTCCAAAGACTATTACCAGATCTCACTAGTACAGCCCATGACAGTGAAGTTCAGGAGGAAACTGGTGACAACCCAGGATGCATTGCTGACGAGAACAAGCTCTGTGTCTCTAGCAGAATAGAAGAGACCAGAGAGTGGAGAAGACAAGGCTTCCAGGGCAAGAGCCTGAGCCCCCAGCATGCGTGGTGACTGATGAATAGAGGCAGTGGTGACTGTGATGTCTTTGTCCAAGTAGGAAAGACCCTAAAGACTAATTATCCGATGCTCTTCAGTACTGTACACATGAACCATTATCTCTAGCTGCAGTGTGGCCCTACCCACTCTTAATCTAAGCCAAGATTATTAACTGTCTCAAATATACCATTGACCAAAGTGCATGAAACCAGATGAGTAAATTATCATAAATTAAGATTCTACTTTTCCTTGATTCATAGAAGAAAGTCTAGGACTTAATGACACAGTTGGATATGAGAAGCAATCCCCTTCTTTGGTAAAGTCTCCAAAGATGGTCACCTTCAATTCCTCCCCTCCCTATAGGCACATGCTCCTCCTCACATCAAGAATTGGGGTCTAAAGGTTGCCCACTCTCACCACTATTATTCAACATGGCTTTGGAAGTTTTAGCCACAGCAATCAGAGAAGAAAAAGAAATAAAAGGAATCCAAATCAGAAACGAAGAAGTAAAACTGTCACTGTTTGCAGATGACATGATACTATACATAGAGAATCCTAAAGGTGCTACCAGAAAACTACTAGAGCTAATCAGTGAATTTGGTAAAGTAGCAGGATACAAAATTAATGCACAGAAATCTCTTGCATTCCTATACACTAACAATGAAAAATCTGAAAGAGAAATTAAGGAAACACTCCCATTTACCACTGCAACAAAAAGAATAAAATACCTAGGAATAAACCTACCTAAGGAGACAAAAGACCTGTATGCAGAAAACTATAAGACATTGATGAAAGAAATCAAAGATGATACAAACAGATGGAGAGATATACCATGTTCTTGGATTGGAAGAATCAACATTGTGAAGATGACTATATTACCCAAAGCAATCTACAGATTTAATGCAATCCCTATCAAACTACCAAAGGCATTTTTCACAGAACTAGAACAAAAAATTTTGCAATTTGTATGGAAACACAAAAGACCCCGAATAGCCAAAGCAATCTTGAGAAAGAAAAACGGAGCTGGAGGAATCAGGCTCCCTGACTTCAGACTATAGTACAAAGCTACAGTAATCAAAACAGCATGGTATTGGCACAAAAACAGATATATGGCTCAATGGAACAGAACGGAGAGCCCAGAAAAAACCCCACACACCTACAGTTAATTAATCTTTGACAAAGAAGGCAAGAATGTACAACAGAGAATAGACAGTCTCCTCAGCAAGTGATGTCAGGAAAGTTGGACAGTGGCATGTATATCAAGGAAGTTAGAATACACCCTGCCACCATACACAAAAATAAACTCAAAATTGCTTAAAGACTTAAATATAAGACTTGACACCATAAAACTCTTAGAAGAGAACATAGGCAAAACATTCTCAGACCTAAATCATATCAATGTTTTCTTAGGTCAGTCTCCCAAGGCAGGAGAAATAAAAGCAAAAATAAACAAATGGGATCTAATTAAACTTAAAAGCTTTTCACAGCAAAGGAAACCATAAACAAAACAAAAAGACAACCCTCAGAATGGAAGAAAATACTTGCAACTGAAGCAACCGACAAGGATTGATTTCTAAAATATACAAACAGCTCACGCAGCTCAATATCAAAAAAACAAACGACGCAATAAAAATATGGGAAGATGATCTAAACAGACATTTCTCCAAAGAAGACATACAGATGACCAAAAAGCACATGAAAAGATGCTCAACATCATTAATTATAAGAGAAATGCAAATCAAAGCTACAATGAGGTACCACCTTACACCGGTCAGAATGTCCATCATTCTGTCTACAAATGACAAATTCTGGAGAGGGTGTGGAGAAAAGGGAACCCTCCTACAGTGTTGGTAGGAATGTAAGTTGGTGCAGCCACTATGCAAAACAGTATGGAGGTGCCTCAGAAAACTAAAAATAGAGTTGCCATATAATCCTGCAATCCCATGCCTGGGCATATATTCAGAGAAAACTATAATTCGAAAAGATAACATGCACCCAATGTTCACTGCAGCACTATTTACAATAGCCAAGACATGGAAACAACCTAAATGCCCATTAACAGATGAATGGATAAAGAAGATGTGGTACATATATGCAATGGATACTACTCAGCCATAAAAAAGAATGACATGATGCCATTTGCAGCAACATGGATGGACCTAGAGATTATCATACTATGTGAGGTAAGTCAGAAAGAGAAAGACAAATACCATAGGCTATCATTTATATATGGAATCTAAAATATGACACAAATGAACTTATCTATGAAACAGAAACAGACTCACAGGCATAGAGAACAGACTTGAGGTTGCCAAGGAGGTGGGGGCACAGGGGAGGGATGGACTGGGAGTTTGGGGTTAGCAGATGCAAACTGGTATATATAGAATGGATAAACAAGGTCCTACTGTATAGCACAGAGAACTATATTCAAAATCCTATGATAAACCATAATGGAAAAGAATATGAAAAAGAATGTATATATGTAAAACTGAATCACTTTGCTGCACAGTAGAAATTAACACAACATTGTAAATCAACTATACTTCAGTAAAATAAATTTTAAAATACACACACAAAAAAGAATTGGGGTCTAATTCCCAGCGATGTGTTTGCGCTGACTTGTACAGGTTGGTAAGCAATGATTGTAAAATTTTCAGGAAATTTGCAAACCCACCATTAACAAATCAAACACAGCCATTTAAAAAATTATATTAAATATTCTACATTAAATAAATTACATTAAAAACAAAAGTCATAAATTCTCAAAACGCATCACTTCCGAATTATTCTACTACATTATCTATGCTCTATTGCATCTGTCTGCTGGAGAAGCTATAAATTGGTATGCTTCTGTGCATCTCTCCCCAATCTGTTTTTTTTTTTACAAATAAAATTGTAATATATTTAAAGTATACAACAAGATGATGAGCTTTTTTTCTTTTCTTTTTTTTTGTGACAATGCTTAAGATCTACTCTTAGCAAATTTCAATTATACAATACAGTGTTAGAACTATTCCTTACTGTGTTTTGATGATATCACATTGGTACCTTGAAACTGGCCATAGTAAGATATTTACACTATGAAAATTGGCAAACACTACAAATCAAAGCTTGTTTAATTGATTTATTGGTTTTCTAGACCAGGTGTTGGCAAATTATGGCCCACAGGCCAAATTCAGCCCATTGCCTGTTTCTGTACAGCCGGTGAGCTAAACACTTTCTAATCGTTATTTAGTTCCACATAAAATCCTCACTTTTGCCTCTGGACCATAAAGCCTAAAATATTTACTATCTAGCTCTTTGCAGAAGAAAATTTGCCTGTCTCGGCTTAAGAAAGTAATGGAGAAAGTTAATTATGTAAGCTAAACTTAAAAGTGGATTGTGTTTCTAGCCATTACGTTGTGAATAGCACAAAAATAAAAACAAAACTCTGAGGACATCTTCTTCCAGTATTTGAAAACTATTCTTTAAGTCAGCAGAGAAGTCATTCATGCTGTTGACAAACAGGTAAAGTTCAGACAAAAAATCTTTGTTGTTTCACTTTCTTGTTAAAAAAAAAAAAATCAACCACATTCTCGTTGGAACTATACTGGTTCATCAATTGCAGTGCAAGAGTTGCATTAAAATTAAGTAACTCATTCTGTAAGAATCGATTGTATAGAATTTACAATAAAGAGTATGTAATTTGTAAATTGTGGGCTATATATCCTGCACATCAGTAATATGTGTGTGTTGTTTTTTTTTAGAGAGCCCATTGTTAAACATTTACCAGCACACCACTGCTAATTCTATTTTATCATCGATCTGGGCTGGCCTTAGGGAGTTGCATGAACAATAAAATATGATGGAATTGATATTCTGAGATATTTGAAGTTAGGTCACAATAATCGCAGATTCCATCTGAGTCTCTTCCAAAGCTCGCTCTTGTGGCTCTCTCGCCGAATCTGTCAGGCTGTGAGCAGCCCACACCCGGTGAGTCCCAAGTGAGCTCACAGGTGACTACCATCTGGCTGCAACTGCATGAGAAACTCTGAGCAAAAACTGCCCATCTGAACCCAAAAAAAGCCAAAGAACTATGAGAGATAATAACATCTTAGTTTAAGTCTCGAGGTTCTGGGGGTGGCCTGTGACACAGCAGTAGATAACTGGAACACCATTTTATTCTGAGGAGAAGGCACTGAGCAGGGAGCCAGTTGGACCCAACACCTCATGACCTCAGGAATCCTAGGTTGGGGTATCGCAGCTCTGTTTTGTTCCATGTCCTTGGTGCTAAGCAGACACATGGGCACATTGCAGGGCGGCGATGTAATGAAAAGAGAGAGCGGTTATGGATGATACACACCCACATTTGCATGTAAATCTGAATCATACTGTCTACCAGAGATGCAGCATGTAAAATACCGTCAAATGGGACACGGACTCTACCCTGTTCACTCACTAGCAATCAACCCCATCTGGGCTTCCTGGAGTGGCAGGCACCTCCCTCCACAGCTTTCTTCCTTTCTGCCCCAGGCCCAGTAGCCATTTTTGAGGCTAACTTCCCCACAGCCTCTTGAGGAGGCCATGTCCTCATAGCACCTGATCTCATTATCGCATTCCCACTTCGCAGTTGCCCAGGGAAGTCAGTGGGGATTTCTGGGCCCTGAGGAGAGTTTATGCCTGGGGCAGGCTCTGTGTTTTCTATGCTCCTCCCTTTCCACTTCCTCCATGTAAATACACTTCTATAGCATTTCAGGGGAGAAGGAGAAGTGTCCAGGGCACCACCCCTTAGCAAAGAAAGCACAGTGCATAATGAGTAACTTTATGATCTCTAAATATTGAGTATTGAGGTATTTTGTACCATTGAGGGAAATAAATATAAAGAAGTATGGCTAGATAGGCCAAGTTTTGTGAATTATTTAAATCCATTTGAAACTGGTCAATAGGTAAAAAAAGCAAAAACATCAAGTTGCCTCCAACCTCAGTTTAGCTGTAACTCCAAAACAGGAATTCCATTATAAGGTATTTCTAGATAGGCCAGTTTTGCAGACTTCATCTGGTATCTTAAAATACTTTGGGTCATCTGCAGAAGGAGCTACCTACCTACAAATTGTAAGGATTCTAAATATTATACGCTTCAGCTGCCTAGTACATTTTTTCCCAGAGACAAAGTGCTATTGCAGCTGATATGATAAACCATTCGTTAAATAGGGAATTTCGATTCCCTCATTTTAATTACGTCTCATTACCAAGAACTGCTCATAGCTCAGAGTAGGAATGCAAGTCTACGTTTCTGATTTCAGGTTTCACTTTTTTATCCTGCCATTGTCCTCAAGAAGCTATGAATTATTAGCTCTAAATTAGTTTCAAATTATAATTCACACTTCAGATGACTCACACACACTGACTGTTAAATTCACACGATGAAAGTCACCTAACCGTGTTTGTCATTTGCTTTAAACCCCTTTGGACTCTTCAGCCAGGTATGAATTGAGAACTCCTAACACCTCAACTACTCAGAATTTCGTTATTAGGAATTACCATAGTGCTCAAAGTAATACTGTTTCCTTTCCATAAAAAATCTCTACCATTAAAATTTTTCACTGATTTGGGCTGCTATTTTGAACACACATTTGAAAAAGTTACATTACAACAAGGTAAACCAGAATACCCATGTCCAGAGAAAAAAAATCAGAATTCCTTCCTTCCTACATGGTGTGTCCTATCCCTGACCTCATAATCTTTTTTCTTATTATTTTTATCTACTTGACTTATTTTTCCAAATCTCCTCTATATGACGGGCTGATAATAACATTTACTATGAATACTTAGATGATGTTTACAGATCAAAAATTAAAATGATTTTTAAAAGAAGCAAAGATATGAACATAAACAAGAAGTGGCTTGGTACCAAGAGTAGGGAAAACAAGAGTTCCAACCAAGGATTGCTTAAGGATGTCTGTCGAGGCTGTCCAACACCTGGAGTTTGTGGCAATGATTGACAACTGATGACTTACTAGCAAACCCCCAAATGTGCATCATATCCCAAGTAGTAAACACAGTGCTTGGGCAGAACAGATCCAGATTTTGGTCCCAGCTCTGTATTAGACAAATGATTTAACCTTTTTAGATTCTAATTTCCTCACCTCCAAGATGGAGATTGTGGCAGACACTGGCTAATTATTCTTCAAACTGTTTCTTCTTCTTGGACATACAGTTAGACTGCATTTCTCAGCCTCCCTGCAGTCAGATGCAACCATTTGACTGGGCCAATGAAACATGAGCAGAAGTGACAGATGCTACGTTCTGAAAAGATCCATAAAGTCTCCCACCTTTGGCCCTCCAAGCTCTTCTCCATCTTGAGAGACAGGATGGATGGAGATGTCTCATGCAATCTTGGGAGCCACACGTTAAAGATGGTCTCTGAATCACCCCTGGTCACACAACCAGGAACACTAAATTGGATTTTGCTGCACGAGCAAAAAATGCATAAGTTATGTGTCGAGTCTTTGAGATTTGGGGTTTACCTGTTACTGCTGTTAGAGTTACCTTAACTAATACAGGGGTACTCATAGCATCTCTACCTCATGGGGTTGCTGGGAAGATTAAAGAAGACAATGCTTGCAAGTTCTTACTCTACTGCCTGATACACAGTGAGCCTTGTCATCAAATGTTAACTCCGTCTTAGCAAGTAGGAGTTGGCAGCCCTGGACCCAAAAGGAAACAGAGGCAGTGGTTACACATATTTCCACTGGTTAGCCAAACAGCTTTGAAAAATACCTCCAGCATAAGCGTTAGGCATTTTGAAGAATATGCTAATCAAAAATAATATATACTTCCTCAAATATTACTATGCATTTTACGACAAAATAAGGTAGGTAAATACTCTAGAGGTATTTTCATCCTGAACTCCAAAAAACTCCAAGCTCAGACAATGAAAAATCATGTTTCACGCTTAAATCTGGTAAACCAGGTTTCATATTGGTTCACTGAGTCTTAAATCACCTGTTACAATGGTTCAAAGACGCATCACTGCAGCCTGAGTAAAATTGTTCACTTTCGTTAGGGAGGAGTTTAACAGTGATCTTAGGAATTCATTCTGGTCCGTGCTCTGAATGCTAAGGGAAAAGGTTGGTAGGAGGGAAAAGGAGTTTTTCCCTCCTCAGTGTTCCAAGGGGCAGCTTGGCTGGTAATCGCTGTGCAGGGCATCCCATGTGTTCTATTCCAGGTTTCAAATAGCATAGTGTCTGGTCAGGAGGCGGCCCCAGAGAGAAAACAGGCTGGAGCTATTTCCTCAGACTCCAGCTCTGAATAAAGGAGACAAAATTTCAAGAGTTGGAAATCCCCACTTTTCCTCATTTGAAGGAAATTGATTTAAAATAAAAACATGTGGGAGTGACAGATGAAATGTACTTAACAGGCGATAGGTTCATTCATACAGTCTTATTATATGTGAAGTCCTAACCTCCAGCACCCCAGAATGTGACTTTATTTGGAAACAGAGTCATTGCAGATATAATAGTTAAGATAAGGTCATCAGGGTGGGCCTTAATCCAATACGACTAATGACCATATGAAAAGGAAAAATCTGGAGACATGCATAGGGGGAAGATAATGTGAAAACAAAGGCAGAGACCAAGGTGGTACTTCTATAAGCCATGGAATGCCAAAGATTGCCTGTAAACCATCAGAAGCTAGGAGAGAGGCATGGGACAGATTCTCTCTCAGCTTTCAGAAGGAACCTGTCCTGCCAATGTCAGATCTTGGACTTCCAGCCTCCAGACTGTGACACAATAAAGTTATGTTGTTTAAGCCACATAGTGTGTGGTGCTTCGTTATGGCAGCAAACTGACACAGTATATATGTGGCAATATTCATAACATGATTGGTCATAACAAAAGTGATCAAGTCAGCGCCTGGTTATTGTTCTTCCTGAAGAAAGATGCTAATGACTTACAGCCTCTTGGGAAATGCTTAAAGGAGATGTAATAATACTTGGTGTTGGCAAGGGAACTAACTATTCATGTGGTATCGCCATGAGCAATCTCATTTGCTTCATTGGCACCTTATTGGAATGGAAAGATTTGTCCCTTTCCCTTAACATCTAGACATACTGCTTTGCTAGGAGTAAAGTAGGCCCAGGATGTATAATTGCTGCATTCTGCTGGAGCGAATGGAGCATAAAGGCAAAGTTTGTTCCAGTTAAGCACGTACTTTAATATCCATAAATTCTCTTCTTTATTTTCCCTAAGGCTTTACTATTTAAAGTTTTTTAACATAGATTTGGTTTTTGGCAACCTTCGTTTCTCTCTACTGGTTCCTCCACTAAAATGCAGAATTAGAAGAAAATCAAAACCACCTGTGTCTCTTTCCTGATAATCAAATTGGCAAACAATGAAAAGGGCACAAAGGATCAGGTACAACCATAATGAATGAAGTGGATTCCTATACATGGTGTGTGTGCCCCACAGGATGTGTGCTATATTCAGACTCAGAATGAACCGGAGGCCATGTGAAATGGGACTGCAGTATCTCTTCCATGGTCCTAGCTTCCAAGTCCTCTCTGCAAGAAGAACTAGCCCTCTGGCCACGCTTCTGATATGGCCATTTTTAATTTTTATTTTTGGCGGTATGCGGGCCTCTCACTGTTGCGGCCTCTCCTGTTGAGGAGCACAGGCTCCGGACGTGCAGGCTCAGCGCTCCACGGCATGTGGGATCCTCCCGGACCGGGACACGAACCCATGTCCCGCACATCGGCAGGCGGACTCTCAACCACTGCGCCACCAGGGAAGCCCCCTGATATGGCCATTTTTTTATCTACTGCTTTTCAAGGTCACACTCGTTCTGATCTCACATATTGAACAAAGCACTGAAACTCAGTATTATTGTAATTATTTACTTTCGACGGTAGATTTTCAATAACCCATATAACCTTAATTAGAACAACTATCATTTGTGAGATATACTACAATAAAAAGGAGAGACAAAAGGTTTAGTAGCTTTCTCTTTATAACGTAGAGGGCCAGAGTGAACCCATCTGTCAAAGGTAGTGGTTTCTACCACCCAAACCAGTGCTTCCCTCTGAAGGACATTCTATATATGTTGCAAGGAGACAAATTCCTCTTATTTTCTCAATATTTCCACCCAAGAAAGTTAACTGGGTCATCAGGCAAATAAAAGCTATGACACATACAACTGTGGAGTTGCAAAGGACCATTGAAAATGTAAGGAATCCTCTTTCCCATTGCTCTGACATCACACAGAACTTCCAGCTGATTCCTTCCAGTGACAAGTAATCCATTCAAATTTTGGACTGCTGGATAAGCAGTTCTACTGATAAATATGTGGGCCATATTTTATCTAGCTGATCTCAGCCTTCAGCTACAGTTGAAACCGACTGGAAGGAAACAAAGTAAATTGACTTGGATGCATAGTTAGATGGCTTTGCTTTCCTAGCTTACTTAAATTTAACAGGAAATGAAAATCAGATATCAAAGGAACAAATGGCAGACACCAACGTGTATTTGTATTAACCGAGTACCTACTATGTCCCCAGCACTGTGTCAGGAAATCAAAGGGAGATAGAAGCCAACAATACCATCTTTACCCCCAATTAACTTAAAATATTGTCTAACCATGATTAAATATTTGAAACAAGTTCAAAATTAATGGAAGATATAGTATATATTTAAGTCCTAAGTTGGTCAATTTTGCAAGTGGTAATAGAAAATGGATAATTTCTACAAGTCATCATGAAGTAGCTAGGTCTTGACCATGCTTTGAAGGACAAGTAAGATTTAGAAAGTCATAGGAACTAAGAAAATTTCTTTGAGAATATGTCTAGATTTAAAGGGCTATTAGACAGCTGTTCCAAAACACACAAAATAAGACAGGGGGAATTCTGTCATTATTTTTAAATGGGAATGGGAAAGGAATATTGAAATATAATCAAATATAGATAGAGATTGTGAAAATGCCACTGTATCACAGGATGATCTATGGAGAAAACCAAACTCTGCCCTTAACTTGGGGGTTTTTCCAACTAAAAGATTAAATAGTGTACATTTTCTCTCTCAAAGAAGATATACAATGTTATTAAGGAGTTCTTTCTGCATTTCTCAGTTATCTTTAATATCCCTGTTATGTACAACTGAAAAGCTCTCATTCAGCTGATTAGAGTTTAATCTGTGTACCCTTCTTTATATGTATAAATGTCCTTCTCCCTCCTCCCAGAAGATCATATAGCTCTTCCAGAGATGTACTTAGCCGCCTGATTAATTACTGGCCCTCTATGTAAATTACTGTCAAAATTAAGACGATCTTTTTATCACTTATTCAGCTTGATAAACATTTACAGTTTAACATATCTGACAGAGCCATTTGTATACTCCTATAATATAAATGAAGGTACATTAAAGCTACAGTAGATCTATAATAATAATAATAGCCTTAAAATAATTTGCTAACTACAGACAGCTCCCTAAGCAATTACAAGATGCTCTATGTTGGTTTAGAAAGGAATTCCAAACAAGGCATTTAAAACCTAATAAGATGCCATTAAATGAAGGGAGACGGGAGGGGGGAAAGAGAGAGAAAACCCTAAGGCCTGAACTGGTAGAAATGATTCTCAAAGCCACTGACCCTTGCAAGATCCATGTCTTCCTTGGATTTCTAGACACAAAGCAGATTTGTAATTGAAGGTGATGATCTCATTACTACATCCCAAATTGCATGTATTTCTTGTATTGAGTCACATCATCATCTAATTATATGGAGCATTTATCAATTCGAAAGTCCATAGAAACAGTTGAGTTTCTATATGCAATGAGAATATGGTCTGTAAACTATATCACCATCAAGTGTGAGTATCTCTAGCGACAACACTCTGCCTCTTGGTACTCATATGGATGTACAAGCCGAACTACAATATCAAAACACGTAGGAACAATTTTACAAAGAAATCACAGAAAAAGCCACCTGGTTTGCTCTTGGGTTTTCCGAGGCATGGATACCCCATGCGTGCCTGCTATGCCCTAGAAATATACACAGTGATACAGTCACCATTACCACCAGAAAAATAAAAAGAATAGCAACATACAGTTCTAAAATCTAAAAGACAAAATGCCTAGACAGCAATTTTTATCTCCATAAACTTGACTTGAGAGTTCAGTGCCTCAATTAAAGGTGGATCGCTTGATCAAGGCAACATAACAGTAAAAAATACTCAGAGTTCTGCACGGCATAAACGTGCCTCTGTAAAATATAATTCCCATTAGTTAGGTTAATTAAGATTAACATGCAAGTCACTGAAAAGCCCCAAAGTAAACAAAAGACAATTGACCAAGGAAACATACAAAGTCAAGAGCTGCATTCACTTTGAATCATTCATTTAACAGATTGGAAGGAGGGTCTTATTAATACTTGATTTGTCACCATTGATTCTCAAAATGACATGGATCCAAAGAGCTTACAAAAGCCAAAGGACAGCTTGGTTTCTTAGAACAGATCTATGGACAATGCAGGGTAGTGCACAGAAAAAGGAAGTGAATCTAATCACATGTATAATCATTGTTATTAAACAGGATATACATATACATACACATACATGTATACATATGTGATTATGTTTTAGGTTTTGTTTTACTGAGATGAATGAAGTGGCACTCATCTTGTTTGGCATTTTTCATTGGTTTAGCATAGTGTTTTCACCCAAAATAATAACCCGCATTCCTAGTCAAATATATCACAAAGAAGCAAATATATCACAGCAAAAGACTAACACTAACTTATGCAATAGACAGAATCGTATTCCATTTTCTCAGAATGCAATTGTGTGAAATCTGTCATTGCTGAAAAAGCTTTCCCACCCTTACCTCCAGGGTCATGTTCACGCTACTAATGGCCACTTTTATTTCTCCATCTGAAAGTTCCTTCAGATCCTTCAGCATTGTCTGTTCAATACTCAAACCTGTGGATTAGAGAAAAAAACAGTATGTTATACTTGGGGAACTTTTTTGGTAATATCAAGGGATTATCTAAAGAAGTCGCCCTGTTAATTTCAGTATTTCCCCTCTCATATTTCTTTTAACCATAATAAACACACATATTAAGGCAAAAATCACATTACTGACAATGTTTGCATCAGTTAGGATCCCAGCAGGAAACAGCATTCACCCTTCAGGATGCAAAAGAAGATTCTTTAATGGCAGGACTCTTACAGAGATGTGGGCGGGACTGAGAAAACTAATAAAAGATAGTGAGGCATTCGGAGACTAGCAGAGGTTCAAAGGAGGGAAACAGGGATCTGGAACAGTAGAAGAGGGGCTGCCAGAAACTTAGCACCAAACAGGAAGGGAGCAGGGAAGAAATATTACAGTCTCTTCTTCCTTTGACTCCCACGCCCCATATGTATCTAAGTCTTCCCATGGACCAAATCCAACCAGAAACCAGTAATCTTCAGGGGAGCCCAGAAGATCAAATACTCAGAGGTCAGACTCTGGAAGCCCATAGCAGATAAAAGCAGAGAAGGGAAGGGGAGGAGGTAAAAAGAAAAGTAGCATAACCAAGCAAATAACCAAATAATACCTAAGAAGGCCACGATTTGCTTTCAGGATGCATTAAGGTGAGTCTCCATGTTTTCAACTGTAATTTTACTCAAAATGCACTTTATAAATATGACCCATAAAACTATCATAATTAAGTTGGTTCCCCTTGTAATAGGCTCTGGCAATAGGAGATAAAGGATTACTTAAATGATGGGAGGAATAATCCAGAAGGGATAAATTATCCAGAACTGCATAGTTTTTAGTCAGCTGACCCATGTGCTTCAATAAAATTTATCACAGAAAATCAGGAAAGGCTCTGGCTTAACAATGAATTCTCACCCTAGGTTATTGTATCAGATTAGGCCTAAACTCTTGAGAAGAAGACTTACAGTAAAGGCCAGTAAAGCACGTATCTCCTACCCAGATGCATATTAAGACAGCAGAGTCAACTACTTGCCCTTCCAACCTAGAACACTGTCAATCACAGCAGTATGGGGAAACAGATAGGTACTAAATATTTTTCTTCGACTTGAAGATTGGAAGGCTTCAATCTATCATACTACAGTGTAAAATGCTTTATAGAATATACAGTGACATTAAAAGTTTGGTCTAGTTTTGAAAATGAATGACAAAATGCATACCATCATGCAGCTATACATCCACGTACATCTTGTGCACATGCACAAGAGCATATGTAACAGAAGGTGTGGCAGGTGCGTCAGTGTCCCGTCCACATTTCCTCAGACTTTCCCAATGCAGGGCCCTCAACCACTAGCACCTGCATCTCTTTTCCTGAGGGCTTTCTCTGGCTGCCAGAGCCCACCCTGGGGGAATTAACAGTCCCTGGGACTAAGTACCCCTCAACATTCCAGTGGTATGCTCATAACAAAACCTGAGTTGTAGTGTTCATTTCTGTGTTGTCAATCCTTCTACCATGACTGATTTCAACCTGCCAACCCAACATCAACCCACTCACAAAATTCCTGAAAATTTAACAATCAGCTCTTGGAGCTCTGATAAACAAGTTGCAACGTGCCACTGCACCCCTCGGGTAGGAAAACTCTGCGGTGCAATTTTACACTCTTTTGCAGAGTTCCCTAGCGGGATGAAGGCCTGGTTTCCCACAAAGCTAACTTGCTTGTTAAAGCGCTCCATGCCCTATCAGTGTTTTCCGGGATCACCTCCCAAATAAATTGCTTTGCCTAAGGCTCTGCCCCGAGGGATCCCGAACTAAGGGAGAAAGCTATGCACCTTAAAGATAGACTGTCTGGGTTTAAATCCTGGCCTGGCCACTTCCTAGCTGTGTGTGTGATGATGGGAAAGCAAAGATGCCTTTCTGTGCTTCAGTGTTCCCATCTGGAAATCAGGCATAATAAATAATTCCACCTGACAGGGGTGTCGCGAGGACTCTAATTCATGCAAAGTTATACCATCAGAACCTTGGACATATTAAGCACTTAATGAACTATATCTATTATTATTATTATTAAACAATTGATCCAGGAAATCCACTCTCTTGACAAAGCCTAGACTTACAGAACACTTTTATCTGCTTAAGAGTCTTTTATTTTTTTCTAAAATTAATGGATTGATGAAATCTCATTGTGCTTGACATTGCTCCTGCCACATTCTCAAAATAGAACCCTCTCAGCACAGAGATTTCATGTGATGATGCATCTGGGGTGCCCATTAGATGCATGGATTAACCACACATCCAGACACGAAGGTCTCAGAGGAAAGCCTGCAGTACACACTGTCTTCTTCCAGATGAGTTAACCTGGTATGCCTGAACATCTTCCACAACCTCCAGCAAAAGCGAAGAACGTGAAGCCACACTCAAATTCACCTCCTGGGGCCCAGTAACACTCCACATCACAAACCATCCCTCCTCAGCAGCTGAGACAGAGCTGGGGGACAGAGTCACTCACCCTGAGCACTGAATTGGGTCTCCTGCAGGACGCTGATAATGTCATCTCTTGGAGGTAAGCGAGGAAATTTTTCTTCCAGGATAGAAAGAATTTCCTCCTGCTTTTCTGAGATCTTCTTTGGTTCCATGGCCATCCACTTGAAAAGGATGCTACCTGAAAGGCATGAATCAAGTCACCTTCAAACTTTCCAGTCAAGCCAGGATGGGGCCCAGAAAAATAAATGTCTTCTGGTCTCTCAATCTCTGTTTCTACTTCCAGATTCCAGATTCTTGCCTGGGGCCTCATTGTGTAACATTCAAGAGACAGTTTTTAGAAAACGCTTCAGATACTGTCTGTCCTGCCTCATTGTTCTCTGAGTATTAATCCCAGCAACTGAACTGACTACGGCACACTTTATGGCAGAGTTATACACAAAGGAACAAAATCTGTCTCTTTCCCCCACCCCACACAGATACACAAAAGTGATAAACATTGGTTTTAAATGATTTCAGAATGGAAGTTAATGATAAACTATTTAAGGATATTAAATATGATTTAATATTTCCCTTTAATAATCTCTTTAAGAGACCACAGAGAAGATTGTTTCCACTCATCATGTTTCTGATTTCACATAAGAACTTCCTCCTTTTAAAAATTAAATGAAGGGAGATCAGCTCAGTGCTTTGTGACCACCTAGAGGGGTGGGATAGGGAGGGTGGGAGGGAGACGCAAGAGGGAGGAGATATGGGGATATATGTATAGCTGATTCACTTTGTTATACAGCAGAAACTAACACACCATTGTAAAGCAATTATACTCCAATAAAGATGTTAAAAAAAATTAAATGATTTCATAGCCTCAATGTCAGCACCAAAGGAATCTGATAAGGTAGTGAACCTCAAATCCACTCCCAATCTTCCAGGTACCACACACAGTTTTGAAGTTATTTACTAATATCTAATTATAAGGATTCATAAACTGGCTCTAAATCACGGGTTTCAATTACAAAGTGATTTGATAATACGAATGACTGACCTCTCACAAACTCCTGGAATTTCTATGCATAATCTCACCTTGAAAGGGAGGAGTTACCACCTGTCACATCTCCTTCCCCTGCATCCTGAGGCCAGACTAACACAGAGTCGTGGGGGAAATGGAAGTTTCGCTTAATGATGAAGGATTAAACTCTCTAAAAATCCTCAAACTTATTGATTAATCAGGGTGTCACCATCTCTCTAGTTTTCAGTGTGGCCTAAATGATAATATAGGGGGAAGGAAAATAAAGAAAGTGGTAAGAATGTAAAAGGAGCAATGAAGTAATGAGTGAGGGAAAACTATGGTACATAATCTTGCCATCTACCTGGAGATCTATAGAACCTAGAGAATAGATACACGTTCACCATTAAAAATCCTGAAAAATCCCAAGCAAGTCATCTGGCTGCTCTGTTCCTATTTGCCTATTTTAAAAACAGAAATAATACTGCTTTCCCAGCTTATAAGGTTATATACTAAAAATCAATAAATGTAAACATCATAATGAAAAATAAATACTGCCAAACACATTTAAAGCATCTCATTCATTCATTCCTTTAGCAAAGAACTACTGAACACCTATTATAAGCCAGGCACTGTGCTAGATGCTAATGATTCATAACTGGACTAGAGCTAGCCTTGCCCCTTGAAGCTTATAGTAGTTAAGGAGATACAAAGAAGTAAACACATAAATTTTCAATGTAAGGGGGATAAGAAATATTGCTGAGGAAATACACAGTACTCTGAATCTAGGCAAGAATTCAGGAGTCAGAAAAGGTTTCCTAGAGAATGAGTTAATAAGCTAAGCTGAGATTTGAATGATAACTAGGAACTTAAGGCGAAGGCAAGGTAAAAGGGACATCATGACGCAGGTAGATCATATGCAAAGGCACTGAGGTGGGAGAGGATTTGGCCAGTTCAAGAAATGGAAAGAAATTAATTAGAACTAGAGAATACAGTCTTAAAGAAAAATTTTTGAAAAATCAGGTTGGAGAGGTAAACAGGGCTCAGGTCCTGAAGGGCCTTTCAAGCTATCTTAAAATTTGTCTTTCATATTCTAAGGGAAATGGAGAGTCACTAGAATTTTAAGCAGGGAGAGGTAACATGCTCAAATTTATGTTTTATAAGACTTACTCTGGCTACCATGAGGAAATGAATTAGACAAGGCACACTGGGAGAATCAGAAGGCTGTTTTAGATGAGAACTAAAGAAGGAGCAGTCAGTATGAAGGGAATTGAACAGATTCAAGGCAAATTATCATTTAAAGATGGGGCGGGGAGTAGCCAACTGGATTCTGAATATACCCTTTGGTCTGACAATTTCTGACATAAAACCTGAAATATAAGGATGATTTTTACTCTCTTTGTTAAGGCAATGGTGAATCTAAATTTCAAAAAAGATCTTCATACGCTTGCCAGATTACTTGTTCCAAGAACAAGGAGAAAATCTACATAAATTTTTTGGGAAAAATCTGTGAAGGCATCAGAGAGTTACCCAGGTGACTATCTTAGAAGCTACAATCCTGGAGAGAAAGTAAGTGCAAAGGGGTAAACCCAGCATTTGATGTTGCTTTTCCCCTCTGAGTGTTTGCTAATTCATATTGTAGCCAATCACATGAGAAGATTAGCAGATCTAACAGCAGTTTCACAGGAGGAGGGAGACAAAAATTGGAGCTTAGAGCTCTCCACAGAGGAATCTTAAATATCCCAAGATTTGAGATGAGATCCCTGGAGAGAATGTCCCCACATCCTGGCATAAAGATTGGAAGGCAGAAGACCTAAATAGACATTTCTCCAAAGAAGATATACAGACTGCCAACAAACACATGAAAGAATGCTCAACATCATTAATCATTAGAGAAATGAAAATCAAAACTACAATGAGATATCATCTCACACCAGTCAGAATGGCCATCATTAAAAAATCTAGAAACATGGGCTTCCCTGGTGGCGCAGTGGTTGAGAGTCCGCCTGCCGATGCAGGGGACATGGGTTCGTGCCCCGGTCCGGGAAGATCCCACATGCCGCGGAGTGGCTGGACCCGTGAGCCATGGCCGCTGAGCCTGCGTGTCCGGAGCCTGTGCTCGGCAAAGGGAGAGGCCACAACAGTGAGAGGCCCGTGTACCACAAAAAAAAAAAAAAAAAAAAAAAACTAGAAACAATAAATGCTGGAGAGGGTGTGGAGAAAAGGGAACACTCTTGCACTGCTGGTGGGAATGTGAATTGGTCCAGCCACTATGGAGAACAGTATGGAGGTTCCTTAAAAAACTACAAATAGAACTACCATACGACCCAGCAATCCCACTACTGGGCATATACCCTGAGAAAACCATAATTCAAAAAGAGTCATGTACCAAAATGTTCATTGCAGCTCTATTTACAATAGTCCAGAGATGGAAACAACCTAAGTGTCCATCATCGGATGAATGGATAAAGAAGATGTGGCACATATATACAATGGAATATTACTCAGCCATAAAAAGAAACGAAATTGAGCTATTTGTAATGAGGTGGATAGACCCAGAGTCTGTCATACAGAGTGAAGTAAGTCAGAAAGAGAAAGACAAATACCGTATGCTAACACATATATATGGAATTTAAGAAAAAAACAAATGTCATGAAGAATCTAGCGGTAAGACAGGAATAAAGACACAGACCTACTAGAGAATGGACTTGAGGATATGGGGAGGGGGAAGGGTAAGCTGTGACAAAGCGAGAGAGAGGCATGGACATATATACACTACCAAACGTAAGGTAGATAGCTAGTGGGAAGCAGCCGCATAGCACAGGGAGATCAGCTCGGTGCTTTGTGACCGTCTGGAGGGGTGGCATAGGGAGGGTGGGAGGGAGGGAGACTCAAGAGGGAAGAGATATGGGAACATATGTATATGTATAACTGATTCACTTTGTTATAAAGCAGAAACTAACACACCATTGTAAAGCAATTATACTCCAATAAAGATGCAAAAAAAAAAAAAAGATTGGAAAAATACAGTCTGCAGGGCAAATATGACCTACTGCCTGTTTTTATAAATAAAGTTTTATTGGAACACAACCACACCCATTAATTTACATATTTTTCATGGATTGTTTTTTTTTTTGTAATGACAAGGTTGCATAGTTGCAGCAGAGACCACAGACCTGCAAAGTCTGAAATATTTACTATCTAATCTGACACAGAAAAAGTTTGCTGAGTCCTGCCTGTAAGAAAAGGGTGAAGCAAAAATAGACCAGTCTTCCTGAAGCCTGAAATCCTGATTTGAATCAGCTCAAACACAGAATACATTAAGTTTATCTGACAGTCTTCTAACTGCCTTTGAGGTGCAAAAGTAAATCCTCTCCATAGCAAAGGAATTTCATCATCTACAGCATCATCTCTACATTTTGCATATACATATTCAGCATTCAGTAAAAAATTACCAAGCATAAAGGAAATATAAACAAATGAATGGAAACTCCAGAGGAAAAAACTCGTGAGAAAAGAATGGAAACAGAATCGGGGGAATTAAAAAATTAGCTGGAGAATTATAGAAGAGAATTAGAATCTATAAATAAAATGTTCAAAAGAAATTTTAAGGCTATACATTTAATAACTGAACAAAAATATCTGTAAACAACAGATTATAGCAAGGAAAAAGTTAGCGAATTGAAAAATATCTTAGAAGAAACTATCCTCACTGACACATGGAAAGAAAAATGGATAAAAATATAGAGATGAGCATAAGAAACATAGGTGACATAGAAAAAAGGTCTAAGATATATGTAATAGGAATTCCCCTTGGAAAGGAGAGAGAAAAATGGGCTGAGACAATATTTGAAAAACAGTGGTCAATCATTTTTCAAAATTAATGAAAGATACTACTCTAATACTCAAGATAAATTATGAACCCAAATAAGAATAAATACAAAGAAAAACACCTCTAGGCACATGACAGTGAAACAGCTAAAAATTACAGAGGGAAAAAGTTTTAAATCAGAGAAAAAGAAATATATTACTGTCAAAGGAACTACAATAAAACTGAGAGCTAATTTCATCTAAAATGATGAAAATCAGAAGACATTGGAATTACAGCTTCAAAGTGCTGATATAAAATAATTGCTGATGTTGAATTCTATACTGAAATATAAGAAAAAAATGAAGGCAAAATAAAGACATTTTCAGAAATATAAACTGGAAGAATTTGTCACAAGAAGAACCCACACTAACAAAACAGTAAAGGCAGAGGGAAATTATTATAGATGGAAGCAAAGAAATGCAGGAAGGAAAGAACACTGGAGAATATAAATATGTGGGTAAGAATAAATCAATATTCACTGTATAAAACATTTATAATATGGAGTTTAAAATATATGTGTAATTAAAATACATTTCAAAAAAATAAAGAAAATTTTAGTAAAAAAATAAAATGAAATAAAATACATTTCAATAGTAACAAATCGCAGAATGAACTAAGTAGAGATAAATTGCTCTAAGGTTCTTGGATGATCAGACAAGTGGCAAAAATATCGATTTACAAGAGATTTTAATGGTATTTTGTAATCTTTATTATAATGCTAAAATAATTTTCTAAAAAAGAATTCATAACTAGTAAGCTAATGGAAGGAAATGTAATAGTAAAAGTTCTTATTTAGTGTAATAGCAGTAAAGAAATGAGAGGAGAAGGGGAAAATGTGAGATAAATAGAAAACAAATAGCAAAATGACAAATTAAACCCAAATGTTAGAGCAATTATATTAATGTAAAGAGACAATTAGTGTTCAGTGGGTATAGAGTTTCAGTGTCGCAAGACAAAAAAGTTCTAGAGATCTGTCGCACAATAATGTGAATATACTTAACACTACTGAACCGTACACTTAAAAATGTTTAAGATGGTAAATCTAACGTTATGTGTTTTTTACCAACAACAAACAAGTAAACAAAGTACTTCCATTAAAAGACAAAAATTATGAACCTGAATTTTAAAAACTACAATAGCAATATACTGTTTACAAGAGCACACCTTAGATATAATGATATTGAAAAACAAAGTAAAAGAATAGAAAAAGATGTAACATTGATATAATATACTATTATTAGATAAAGTAGACTCTGACAAGAAGAATTACTTGAAATTAAGACAAATATGTATTTATTATTAAACATTCAACCATCAGGTAGATACAACAATCTTAAATTTATATGAGCTAATAACATTACCTAATAGCTTCTAAATATGTAAAACAAAAAATTGGCAAAACTGGATGAAGAATGAGATAAAAACACAGTCTCAGTGGGAAATTTTGCACACACATCTCTCAGCAACTCTAAGAACCAGCAGGAAAAAAAATCTGTAAATATGTAGAATATTTGAGCAACATGAGTAACAAAGTTGACCTAATTAACATAAATTGAACATTGTTATCAACAATAGCAGACTATACTTTCTTTTCTAATACAAATGAGACATTAACCAAAATTAACTACCTGTTGAGACAAAAAAATCAAGCCTTAACAAATGTCAAAGGATTACAATCACATAGTTATATTCTGTGGCCATCATGAAAATAGTCTAAAAATCAGTAATAAAACAAAACTAGAAAATTTCCAAATGTTTGAAAAATAAACAATGCACTTCTAAATAACTCATGGTAAAAGAAGAAATTACAACATAAATTACAATATATTTTAATTGAATGATAATGAAAATATGACATTTAGATTTGTAAGATGCAACTAAAGCTATGCTCTGAGGAAGTTTTATATCCTCAAAAGCATAAGATGTTAAAAAAAACTGACAAATTCAACTAAAAAAATGTATAAGGAAGGATATAATAAAGGTAAGAGCAAAACTTAAAGACACAGGAAAGAAACAGGTATACAGAAAATAAAACAACAAATTGATACTTTGAAAAGACTAACAGTTTTTTAAAAACTGTTCAAGAAAAAAAGAGAGAGAAGAATGATAGAAGGTATAATTTTCCAGTATTAGGAATGAAACGTGACATACTACAGACTCTAACGACATTAAAAGAGAAGTACAACGTTAATAGATTTTAAATTTTAGAGGAAATGGACATTTCTGGAAAAACTCAACTTGCCAAAACTGGCAGGAAAAGAAATTTAAAATCTGGATGGTTTTGTATTTATTTTAAAATGAATCCATAGTTTAATAGCCATAGTTCCACACATTTAAAAAATACTAATTTTACACAAATTCTTCTGAAGATTAGAAAGAGAAAACACTTCCCAACTTATTTTCTGAATCCAGCATAATCTTCACACCAACACTCAACAGAAACATTACAAGAAAGAAGTAGAGGCAGGTCTCTCTCATAAATGTAGTTGCAAAAAAGTTTTTTAAAGCTAGTCCCAAATCAAATTAGCAATATATAATAGGATATTGTATTGTCACCAAATAGGGATTTCCTAGGAATTAAAGGACAAATTAACATTCCAAAGTTAATTAATATAATTCACCACACTAATAGAAGAGAAAAATCAAATGATCACTTCAGTAGATGTCAAGTAATGAAACTACTTGATAAAATCCAAGATTTAATCATATAAAATCTCAGCCAAGTGGAAATAGAAGACAATTTCCTTAATTTGATGAAGGGCATTTGTAAAAACCAAATAAGGAAAGCAAACATTAAATTTAACTATGACATATTGAAAGACTTCCACCTCAAATCAGGAATGAGACAAAGATGCCTGCTATTTCTATTTCTATTTAACACTTCAATGTGAATCCTAGCCCAGAGAAATAACACGGGTAAAAGAAGCAAAAGTATAAAGAAAGAAAAGGAAGAAATAAAAACTGACTTCTTCATAGATGGTATGTGTATGAACTTACAAATGAAAATACAAATGAATTATTCATTAATACAAATGAATTAATTAACTAGTAATACAAATATTAATACAAATAAACTTAAAATAGTAAATAAATTTTGCAAGGTTGATGGATATAAGGTCAATAATACAACCCTTGTATGTCTATAAACAATCATGAACAATTAGAAAATCAAATTTAAATTAAAAAACTGTATTAGCATCAAAATATAAATATTTAGGGATAAATTTCACAAAAATGTGCCTGGCTTACAGTCAAATCAAGAATCCAATTTCTTCAATTTGGGGATCTTAATTTTAAAATACATAAAAAGGCAGTATTCAGAAATTAATATAACAGATATTGCACTAAACAGAATCCTACACAATAATTCAATGAAAAGAAACGTCTGACATTATAATTAGGTTTACCTTGACAATTAAAAAGGAGAAGATGTTCTGATGTAAGTAGGAAAACAATAACTCAAAAAATGGCCACCATACTCTGAGTTGTTTTTACTGCAGAAGGAAGGCTATGGCCTAACTTTATCCAAGAGACTCATCTATAGCAAATTTTTCTACTTCACTTTAGAGATCCATTTAGCGACATACTTAGTTAAATATCAGTATCAGGATGTGGAGCAGCCAAAGGCACCTCTTCACAAAATCAAACCTATTTTTGGCATAAGAGTTGACTTAACATCCAGCAAATTCAGCAGAACTAAAAAATACTTAAATCCATATACATGTACCCAAATGCGTCCCAGGTATTCACAGGCCATGGGGGATTAACGACAAGCAACGGAGAAAGCAATTATAATAAAACAGTAACAGGGGCTTCCCTGGTGGTGCAGTAGTTGAGAGTCCGCCTGCCGATGCAGGGTACACGGGTTCGTGCCTCGGTCCGGGAAGATCCCACATGCCGCAGAGCGGCTGGGCCCGTGAGCCATGGCCGCTGAGCCTGCGCGTCCGGAGCCTGTGCTCCGCAACGGGAGAGGCCACAACAGCGAGAGTCCCGTGTACCGAAAAAAAAAAAAAAAATAGTAACAAACATTTCATTCCATTAGAAAAAAAAATCAACCACATATTCTTTGTTCAAAAGAATGGAGAAGTGAAGGACCTCTTGCCAAAAGCAACTGCAGTGCATTAATATCAAACATGACCTAATGAAGTCAGAAGTTGTTTGGGGAAAACATTCACCACAGTCAAGGCATATTCTGCATGATAAATTCTTAGCAGAAAAGAAGGGATTTTAAACCTCTTTCCTGTTTCACCTGGGATCATTTTCTTTTTCATACTAAAACAAAAAAAATTAAAGGATGAATAATAGAGAGGGGGAGGGAGGGGGAAGGGAGAAGGAAGGAGAAAAAAATAGATAATACAACTTAGCTTATATTTCTGCCTGAACAGTGATAAAACGGGAGCATATTATTCAAATGCTTAGTAATCTTTTTTTTTAATAGTAATCTTTTTTAAAAATTTTTTAAATTTATTTTTGTCTGCGTTGGGTCTTCGTTTCTGTGCAAGGGTTTTGTCTAGTTGCGGCGAGCAGGAGCCACTCTTCATCGCGGTGCTCGGGCCTCTTCACTATCACGGCCTCTCTTGTTGCGGAGCACAGGCTTCAGACGCGCAGGCTCAGTAGCTGTGGCTCACGGGCCTAGTTGCTCTGCGGCATGTGGGATCTTCCCAGACCAGGGCTTGAACCCGTGTACCCTGCATTAGCAGGCAGATTCTCAACCACTGTGCCACCAGGGAAGCCCTACTTAGTAATCTTATAAATTTAAAATGTCTGAATTTAAGAATAAAATTTATCTTTATATGGCAAAAGAAATAATTAACATTCGAAGGTTAAGGAAATGTTCTGGTTTTATATCTTGCAGAAAAAATAATTTCTTTCCCCTTCCCCCAACACAGGCCATCCCTCTTCCTAAGCAAAACAGCCGCTTAATTCCTTTTGGACTTTGTAACCATTTTGGGAGATGGATGATTCACTCTTTGGGCAAGAGAGAAAAAAAAAAAAAGAAAAAAAACTGGCTCTGTTCCTTTCCTATTTTACCTCCTTAAAAGGATCTTTTTGAAGCTGTTAATCTAGGCTATGAAAATAGCAAGCAACAATTCTTTATTAAAGTTCAAATGGAATGACCACCAGAAGGAGAGAGTTGTTTCTTTAAAACCTAGGGCATAGTTTTTCCGCGTCCTAAGCTAAGAACAAGCTGTTATCTGTTTCACTATTCAAGTTGTGGCTCTGTCAAGGCTTTATACACATAAACATGAAAGGCCGGGTGAAGTGTGGTTTTGATGGAAACCTGCCTGGTAATCAGTGGCTGCAGTCTCATCATCGCCAGCTGGTTCTGTGAAGCACACACACACATATGTGGGCACACAAACCCCCAATGCGATGATTCAGCAATTTAATGGACCTTAAATTTAGCAATTACCC
This sequence comes from Grampus griseus, assembly GCF_964374135.1. NCBI lineage: Eukaryota > Metazoa > Chordata > Mammalia > Artiodactyla > Delphinidae > Grampus > Grampus griseus. Next base: position 43,005,338 of record NC_139000.1, on the reverse strand, counting down.
TCTAGTAAACATTTCTGCAGGAAATAAAAGAATACAGGTTGAGGAGTCTGGCAGGTCTATAATTGTTTGCTTTTGGTACAAACCCAGGGCATAACCAAACACCAAGTTTAGGCCACCATGACTGTATAATGTGACTTTTAGATAGAACAGGTTGCAGCTTATTTGAAAATGATAACAGCAAAATCTTAGAAGCAGGTAGTAGGAGGGAGAAAGTAGAAAGAGGAGGAGGAGATGAAAAGTCAGAAGAAAAGAAAAAAAGCAAAGAAACAGGAACCACAACAGCAAAAACAGAGATAGGAAGGGGATGAAAAGACACATTTCCAAAAATCAGGGTTACTTATGATCTCATCTGAATGAGCACATTCTTTTCTTAGACAAATAATTTCTTACACAAATAATTAGAAAGTAATCTCCATAAGTAAATCTATGCGTTTTCAGATGAAAGCAATGCTAATGATTTGTATCCTGAAATCTCTAAGTTTGAGGTATGTCCTACTGAAAGACAACAGCAAGACCTAGCTATTGTAAGAAGTATTAATTCAAGAAAACACAAATTATGTCAACGTTGTTAAATCCCCCACAGAGCCTGAACACATATTAGCCATGGCTGGGTCACCTGTTGACATTTATCCATAACTCTCCTGCCAAGGTCCATATGATAGCATGACAGGGGAGATTATTAGATAAACACAGCAGGTTATTTCTACACTGGCAACTTGATACCTACTTCTAATCAGTATACAAATGATCTTTTAACAGCATCCATAATAATCAGGTTCTACCTCCATATTTGAATATAATATTATTGCATAATGCAAACATTTTGATATACAGCTACAGCAGTGAGTGTAAGACTACAAAAGATTCCAATATGACTGATTTTAAGTATCACTATCCTGTATTTAGAGAAAAACATCAGCATGTATAGAAAAGAGATTTGGAACAGGAAATACGTTTACTAGACAAGATGAAGCTGATTAAAACCATCCCCATACGCTGACTGAGGAGCAGAAAGTGTGTGATGCACTCTGCCCAGTTCCTGTATAAATGCTATTACATATGTAAAAGTTGGAGGATACCTATGACTATTAGGTGTCTTTTCAAGAAGACTGACATAAGGAAAAAACCTTTAGACTTAGATGTTCTTTTAATAAGGAACTGGTATATGTGTTTGTTTTAGTAATAATATGAGTTTTACAATTAATTATATTTCTATTTTTTCATTGACTCCAGGAAGCTATTATTCAAACTTTCAAACAGAACACCACTTTTACTCCTCCAAATTTATTTATTTGTATGTTTCCTGACTCTGACCCTTTTTTCTGTTTTGTTATATTTACATGTATTTTTGTAAACCACTTCAAATATTCTATGGAAGAAGAAAGGACATAAAAAATAAAATAAATAAATAATAGATGATAGATAACTGACCTATGCAAATAGATACTACATTTAATATAAATATAGAGATCTAATAACAATGAGAGTGTATACTATATGATTCCATCTACATAATATACAAAACAGACAAAAACCAATCTCTAGTGTTATGGGGGACACATAGCGGTGGTAAAATTTAAAGAAAAGCAGGAAAGTGTGCGCCATAAAAATCAGAATATTGGTTACCCTTAGTTAGAGAGGGAGTGAGTGGCGATGGGGAGGGGCACAAAGCGGTCATCTTGTTCTACTTCTTAACCTGGTTAATTGTTAAAAGGGTGTCCCTTTTGTGATATTTCACTGAACTGTATATTTATATTTTTATATTTATGTTTTGTATTCTTTTCTGTGCATGTATTATACTCCATGAAAGGGTTAAACTTATATATATGAAGTGGACAACCAAAAGCTGAAAATAAAAACAAACGTTTGCAAAATACGAAAACAAGGATTTCTAAAAGCTAAAAAAGTGGGGGGTTATTATTGGAAGAAGCAATGTTCAAATTCTGGACATTAAGAATATTGTAGGGGTGGGCTGGAATGAAATGGAAATTACAATATCATAGTACCAATTAAATCAATATAGTCATAAAAACAGAAACTATATAAACAATCTTGCAAAATTCATTTTATGACAGGATTTATTGAGGGTCTATTATATGACAGGCACTGTTCCAGGCACCAAAGATAAGAACAGTGGAACAGTAGGCTCAATCTTTTGCACATTAAGGAACACACAGAAAATTAGATTTTTTTTTCCAGCCTACCAGGCTAGGAGGCATACTTAGGGTCCTCTCCAAGGACTGAGGGGATCAATATCTTGGCCCACTTGAAATCCACTTACAGCACACCAGTGTGCCTCAGCATGATGGATTTTAGGATATGATCATGAGAATGAAAGGCAAAGAACAACCAAATTGATTAAGTACTTAGTTTGGAGTATATTCAGATTTTTTTGGCACAAAGTTTATAATAATATATCTTTCATAGAGGTCCAATTATGCTGTTTTTAAAGATTCTTTCAATTCTTGACTGTAAATATTTAACCCTCATGACATCTGGAAACAGACATTTTTCAAAATTCTTTATGGCAGAGGTGTGTGTAGAAATTTGCATTCCTTCAAGACCTAGAAGAATGCATAATACATGTTCTAGACATGTGTGTCAAATTAATGATCATTTTGAGCACCCCAAAATACAAAATAACATAGCTATTTCCAGAGAAAACTCTTTAGAAAGAATTATGTTATGAAAATAATGAATCCTAAAATTATTTACAGGCACATAAAAAAAGTTCCCTTTAAAACTTCCCTGTAGGTTTGGTGTTAATACATGATTGGAAAACTATAAAATCTAAGTGTTTTTTTTTGCGGTACGCGGGCCTCTCACTGTTGTGGCCTCTCCCGTTGCGGAGCCAGGCTCCGGACGCGCAGGCTCAGCGGCCATGGCTCAGGGGCCCAGCCGCTCCGCGGCATGTGGGATCCTCCCAGACTGGGGCACAAACCTGTGTCCCCTGCATCGGCAGGCGCACTCTCAACCACCGCGCCACCAGGGAAGCCCTAATATCTAAGTTTGAGCTTAGTGAATATAGCAAAATTCGACTTGGTTCCTTTCTTATATTTATTAAAGATTCAAGAGGTTTTAAAAATTGGCCCATTGCCCTTCTCACTCTGAACATTTCAGTTACCTTTTTAAAGTCAAACTCCTCGGATCATAATCCTTCCGTTCCCTTTTGGCCAAACTGTTCAGTGATGTTTCACCTCCCTTCCACGTAATGTATACATGCATATGCACATGCACACACTTTGGTCAAAGGTCCCCAGAGCCCTCTTTCCACTATAACACACCCATGTCTACTGCCTCCCAGGCTTCAGTGACTCTGGCTTCCTCATGACAGCGTTTGTATTGGCAGTCTTCACAGGTAGAGGCACTCTATCCGTTCAAATTCCAATTTCCAAGCAACAAGGAAGTGATGTCCCTATCCTGCCAGCTTTCCAGTGCCATCTCAAGCCCAAAGTTATGAAAAATATCTGATGATAAGAAAAACCAAGGTCCTTTACCATAGTTCTAATTCTTGGTAGCTTTGAAAACTAAAACTAAGGTAACTAACAAGAGGGTCTGCATCCCTTCTAATTCCCTAAATCTGAATATCATCATTGTTATCATCATCGTCAACAACAAAATCATATCTTTGTTCCAATGTACTGCAGTTTGATACTATTTTATTACTTATAGAAAATCATGATGAACTATTCCTTGACTACATTTCTTTCCTACTAAACAACACTTGTATGTTTTTTGAACAATAAACCAAACTTCTTAGTTTGCAAAATGTTTAAACAGCATATTCTCTAGTGTTTGCCTGCACTACATATTTGCACTGCCAAACAACTTCCTTCTTGGCCGAGATCCCCGATCGCCTTTATTTCCCTTCTGCTCTGTCATAAATAAATGATTGCGCTGACTTAGTTTACTTGAAGGCACAGTTTCCCAGAGAGCAGTTTTACAGATGTCCAGAGCCAGAAAAGTATTTAAAACAGGTTGACTGGGGCCGCTGGTTCTAAGACATTTGTCGGAACTATAAAAATCTAGGACCTTTTTCTCTCCAAATTCTGGTAGTAGTAGAGGAAGCAAAGGAAAAAGGCCTTAAAAGAGTTGTCACGTATTCTTGGGCTTCTCTTTCCTTTTTTAATTCTTTCAGCCTGTTAATCACTGCTTTTCACTTTCCTATGTCAAATACTTCTGAGAAAAGTCTTTGTCTACCATGTTCAAGACGGATTGCTGGAAGGAGAAAAAAAGCTTTATACAAAACCCCAAACTGCCCTACACAAGATAATATGGAATTTTTGTGGTTAATTTTGTGGCACCAAAGTCAACTGACAATTTCCAGCTTGGAAACCACTTTTTAGAAGAGATGGGCTCCACTGAGGAAGACGAAAGAGAGACGAGGATAATTGACGATGGTGTGCTTAAAGCAGGCTGGTGAAGGTGGAAAACACCACAGGATGGGGGGAGAAGGAGGTGGCAATCTGACCATAAAAGCCCTGCACAATATCACCAAAACGAAGGTGCGTAACTTTGCCATACAAGCAGTATTATATAAACGAGGCATGTATAAGTACCAGCAGATATTTCCACGTAGGGGTGTGGAATTCTGGCCCATATCCACTCTGTTCCGGAGCGAGAATCACCTCTGGAAGCTGTCAGATGGCCAGAGGAGCTATTCCCGCTCCCCAGCAGAAGTGCAGCAGGTCCATTTAATATGCTGATCTGGTGCAAGAGCAAAGATCCTTCATGCTTGTTTCTAAATGCACATTTTTAATATTCAATATAATGCTACTCTTTAACAAACTCTTTACTCCCTGCCTCTCTGATGAAGCTTCCCGTGGTCTTGAAAGGGATTGTTAACCCAAGAATGGATCGCACTCTTTCTGCATGAGCGAGTCAAGAGACACTCCATTAAGCCTTCCAGTATTTAATAGAAAGAGTCATCTCTCACCTCTGAGCAGATGAGCCAGCTGCTCGGTGATGAGCTCGGGAGCCTCCTGGAGAATCTCTTTCACCACCAGAGAGGAGGAAGACTCTCGGTACTCAAACCCGGCATCGTCCTGCTCAACTGGATTAATGACCTTGACGACTGCTGATTCTAAAGTTTTGTCCTCACTGTAAAGCAAATGGAGGAGAGGAAGAGGAAGAGATATGGCATGTTTTCTTGCTTTTTGGAATTATTTAACCTCTGCTTCCACACAAATGACCTCCTCTTAATAGCCAAATACATATGTAAGTTCACATGACTTATTCTATGTGTTATCACATTTCATTTCAACTAATCAGCTCCCCAAGAGTCTTAGAAGATCTTCACGCCTTAGTACCTCTTCACACCTCTTGTTCTGCTGTTGGACATAATAATAACAACAATAATAATCATTGTTATACCTAATATTTACTGAGCTTCCACTACAGGTCAGACACTATAATAAATACTTTCAGAGTATTTTCACATTTTATACCATAAAATGACCCTATTCAATGGGTTCTATTAAAATCCCCATTTTACAATGGGGGAAAAAGGCATGAAAAGGTTAAGAAACGTGACTAAAACAACATGGGGAATATAACCAACATTTTGTAAAAACTGCAAATGGAGTGTAACCTTTAAAAATTGTATAAAAATATAAGATAAAATAAAAGTGACCAAGGTCACATAGCTAGTAAGTAGACTACTTGTATTTAAACTCTATCTAGTTCCAAAGTTCACACATCCAGTTATGGTGCTGGAGGAAAAAATACTACTGGCTTATTTATTTCCACATCATTCTTTTTACATGAGATAGAGCTGGCTTTTATCGAAGGCAGGAAGAAAGATGTGGATAAAACTGTATTCTTTCTGTCTGCCAAAAACCAAAGAATGGCAAATGAAGAAAATGATCTCAATTTGATATTGAAAAACATCCTATTTCATAAACAATCCAAAAGCCAGACTTCACAATTTCAGTCTCAAAACCAGCACGGTTTCCATTTTAATTGTTACAAAACTCTCCCTAAGATCTTGACTGAAACACATGTTTCATAGTTCACTCCTTTGGCTTCCTGCATTGTTTTTGTCCACATCTACTTGTGTTATAGTTGGTTTGAAAAAGTTAACACGTAAATTTAGTCAAGCATGTGATCATCCTGAACACTAATAACTGAAGTCAGTCAAATAACCTATGAATAACTCTCAGCCAGTTGTCAACAACTGATTGATAAATATTATTCAAAAGAATTTTGTGTGTTTCAAATAACATGGGGATAAAAACAGCCCACAAAGGCAGATTATTTTCCAAACTCTTTATAACTGAATGAACTGCATGACTGATCCAGCGTATTCATCCCTAAAGATGGTTAGATTAAAAATTAGATACTTGTACACGTTTTTATTTCATGTATACTAAGATCAGCGTCCACTGGTGAATGTCATCAATGATCAGCAAATTGGCAAAGTGTGCAAAAAAACTATCATCTCAAACTACTGGGGACTCTTCACTCATTAGCAACAGACAGCTTATCAGAATAGGACTCTTTGCGATGGGCTGTGAGGTCCTTGAAAGCAGGGAATTTGTCTCATTTCTCTTTATGTACCTGTAGATTTATGTACCAGTTAGCAGCCCCTAAGGACTTATTGAAGGAAGCAGAAGACCCATGTTCTCGTCCAAACTCTTCTACTAACTGCATGTGGTACTTTGGGCAAGTCATTTGCAACACTGGGTTTCAGGTTTCTTGTCCATAAAATAAGGAGTTCAAATTATATGAACTATCAAAAATCCATCCTGCTTTTATAGTATAATGCTATGAATAAATGAGCCAGTGATCAAAGAGCTTTCATAGCCCATGTACATAATTTTCCATTTCACTACTGAGATAAGAATCTTTCAGTTTTACTTAGTGTTTAATTTCAATCTTCATTATACATTTTCAGCAACAATACATAGGACTGTCACGTTGCTATAAGAAAGTGTTTGAAATGATTTAAAATTATAATTTTGGTCTATTTTACAAGAACTTTCCACTCAAAGATGTCATATTTGAAATGCCAAAGTAAAAACAGAGAACTGGCATAGCCTGAATTTTGACGTAAGAGAAAAAACACATTCCCTTTCCTGTGAATGTCCTTGGCCTTTAATACATCTCCCTAAACTACAAAAATCCTGAACAAGGTAACACTTTGCACAAAAGAACCTTTGTTAAAAGATCAAACCTCCCTCCAGAGCCTCCTGTGAAGCCTTACCTCGCCAGCATGTTGCTGCCAACAAGTGTTAGAGATAACTTCCCTTCATTATTTAGCTGATGCAGATTAATTTCATCTCGGAATATGTGGAATGATTCAGAGATATTTAGCTCTTCTAAAATAAACCTTGTCTCGGTGAAGTAGCTGAATTCAGTTCTTGATATGTTCAGCACGGGCAAACAGAGAACCTCAGGTGGGCTGACCTACCAGGAAAAAAAGTTGACTGAATCACTGACAGCAGCAGGAGGAAAGAATACAACTACATTTTCTCAAACCTGAGGATAACTGGAAGGGGAACCAAGCCTCGCTAAACCACTTGACATTCATAACCAGCTTTTCCTGAACCCAATTAGCAGAGCATTTTCCTTGGGTAAGTGGCCCCTATTTTTTTTTAACCTCTTGTTACTCCACATGAAACTTCTCGTGCCTTTCTTGAAATATTTTATGTCTCTTTGCACCCCTTCCACGACTGAAAAATATACATACACATTCTCTTCTTCATAGGAAACAAATTCACATGTCTTTATGGAATCAGCAGAAAATTAGAATGATTACAGCAGGATAGGTCAAGACTGTGGTGACACAGAAGGCCTATATGACCCATCTATACTGGAAGCCTGCCACTTGGCTCCAGCCCATTGTTTCCATGCAAAAAATTCAGGTCGAGGATAGGTAAATCTTTCAATTACACAAGAAAAGCTAGAAATCTTGATTTGGGGGTATTATCTGTGATGTTTAATTGTTACAATTAACTTTTTAATTAAAAATACTGTGTAGGAGGGGAATTCCCTGGTGGTCCAGTGGTTAAGACTCCACACTTCCAATGCAGGGGGCATGGGTTCGATCCCTGGTCGGGGAACTAAGATCCCACATGCTGCACGGCAAGGCCAAAAAAAAAAAAAAAAATACTGTGTAGGTTAGTGAAAACTCATATGAGCCAAAATCCGGCCCACAGACTAGCAGATTGTGATTTCTATTAATTTCTTGTATTATTTTTTTAAATCTTATGTTAACAAACCTCTTAAAAAAAACTGTAGTGATGGGGGGAAACAGGAGATGGGTAGACGTTAGAGAATTTCAGATTCACAATAATAAACTTATTTCTTCATAGGAATTTTTAAAATGAAGGTGCTTTTAAAAATGACTATGAGTCTATGGCCATAAACCCTAAATATCGCTGAGAGAATATGGGGTTTGGGAACACTGAATTTTTGCATAAAGTAAATGGCCTTTGTTCTCTCATCATCACCAGCTCTGTCACAAGCCTAGTATTTATTACACAGTTTTCACATCTTTATCATCCATCTCCCCTTCCTAGCAGGGATTTTTGTCTTTTTTGTTCAGTTATGTTTCTCAGTGCATAAAATGGTCTGGCACAAAGTAGGTAACACATATTTGTTGAGTGGAATAAATGAATCACCTACTGCTATGGAATACAAAGCACAAAGCCATTCCAACAAGGTGGGTTTTATTCCACCTGTCAGGCTAATACAGAATCACAATCGTGTAATAATTATTAGCAATTTATGCATAGCAAGTTGTTTTTCTTATTAATTGATAGAGTTATATCTAACTCCTCATACTGAAACCTAAGTCAGGAGCCATGTGGCCTGAGGCTATCCTGGCAGGACCTATTCTGGAGTTGGAGTCAGAAAAACTAGGTTCTAGCCCCAGCCTCTGCTGTGTGACTTTGAGAAAGCTATTTTTCTTTCTGAACCTCAGTTTTCACCATCCATAGAATGGGGCTTACCTACCAGAGTGAAAAGTATTTAAACAGTCAAACATGTGAAGCTGCAAACTCTGTCCTTCTATGTGTTAATACTCTGAGAGGGAGTAGGCAGGTTCTCAGGAAAAATTAAAATGGAGATGCAGACCCATGATAGGGGGCAGGGTCCAGTAAATTAAGAGGAAGACACAGATATTTAACAAATTCCCAGTATGGGACCCATCACTAATTCCATATTGGTCCCCATGCTTAGTAACGAGCCTTAGAAGAGGGAGAAAAGAGGCCTCACATCTCTTTATCTATTTTACTATTACAACTAGTTTTCTCACTCCTTTTGTTGGATGTTATTATATTCATTTAGGACACTGTAGCTGTTGGTGGTGGTGTCATTATTATTATATAATTTCCTTAAGAGTCCATCCCATGGTCAGTCTAAAAACCAGTCTGGTTCAGTCAACTCTATGTTCTCAAGACAAGCAACGCCTTTTTTCTAGAAGTCAAAAAACCCAGTTAAATCATTAATCATTAGAGAAATACAAATCAAAACTACAATGAGATATCTCACACCGGTCAGAATGGCCATCATGAAAAAATCTACAAACAATAAATGCTGGAGAGGGTGTGGAGAAAAGGGAACCCTCTTGCACCGTTGGTGGGAATGTAAATTGATACAGCCACTATGGAGAACAGTATGGAGATTCCTTAAAAAACTAAAAATAAAACTACCATACGACCCAGCAATCCTACTACTGGGCATATACCCTGAGAAAACCATAATTCAAAAAGAGTCATGTACCAAAATATTCACTGCAGCTCTATTTACAATAGCCAGGACGTGGAAGCAACCTAAGTGTCCATCAACAGATGAATGGATAAAGAAGATATGGTACATATATACAATGGAATATTACTCAGCCATAAAAAGAAACGAAATTGAGTTATTTGTAGTGAGGTGGATGGACCTAGAGTCTGTCATACAGAGTGAAGTAAGTCAGAAAGAGAAAAACAAATACCGTATGCTAACACATATACATGGAATCTAAAATAATAATAATAATAATAATGGTCATGAAGAACCTAGGGGCAAGACGGGAATAAAAACACAGACCTACTAGAGGGTGGACTTGGGGATACGGGGAGCGGGGTGGGCTGGGACGAGGGGGGAGGGTGGCATGGACGTGTATACAGTACCGGGCGTGAAGTGGATAGCTGGTGGGAGGCAGCCGCGTGGCGTGGGGAGATCAGCTCGGTGCTTTGTGACTGCCTGGAGGGGTGGGATGGGGTGGAGGGAGGGAGACAGGAAGGGGGAGATATGGGGACGTATGTATCTGTGTGACATTCACTTTGTTGTAGAGCAGAGGCTAACGCACCATTGTGGAGCAATTATACTCCAATAAAGAGGTTTAAAAAACAAAAAACAAAAAACCCAGTTAAGGCGGGCAGTGGGGGGAGATAAATTAGGAGTTTGGGATTAACAGATACACATTACTATGTATAAAATAGGTAAACAACAAGGACCTACTGCATAGCACAGGGAATTATACTCAGTATCTTGAAATATTCTATAATGGAAAAGAATCTGAAAATCAAGTGTACAGCAAAGTAACTGAATCGCTTTGCTGTACACTCAAAACTAACACAATATTGTAAATTAACTATACTTCAATAAAAAAATAAATAAGAAAAAATTCAGTTAATAAGATTAGTATTCGATATGCATGTCTTAACACAGGCACATTTCTCTCCTCATACCAATTAATCTCCCTTGTATAGTTTGGCACATTTTAAGATAAATTTGATAGAAAGCCGTATGTAGATATGAGAAGATTTTGTCTGGCATTTTTGTCAGCTGCTGACCCAAAGCCATTCTTGCCACCTATAGCTCATTCTGGAAGACTGGGTTCCATGTGAATTTAAATCGTTCTAGATCAGCTATGCATACTCTCAGAGTTAAGGATCCAAACAAAATTGGAATAAAACAAATTTAACTCCAGAAAATTAAAAACTGTGTGAAATTGGGAATAGCACTGAGACACTCATAATGTAATTTTTTAGGCTTTAAGGTGAGCCATTAACATGGGCTGATGAATTTATGGAATGGAAATTTTAAAACAGTTTATTTCAAGAAAGGTCTTTTCCACCTCTGGCCCAAGGGAGATGACTGCAACTGAGAATGACCTTGCTGTGCAAAGTCAGGCTAAAAGGCAAACACAGAATATAGATGTGACATGTAATATCTCTATTACTGAAAATTCCAGCCAGTATGCTCTGTACTTCATGTAATGTTCACACAGGTTATTCTGCACATATTTTTCTACTCCCAAAGGCAAGATTATCCAACAAGGATAGTAAAGGAAAACAAGACATTCTGATCCTTACTTTTGTCAGTTCTCTGAATTTCCATAAAAGTAATCATCTATTATAAAATTTTTAAATTTTTATTTGAAAAAAATTGATCTTATTGAAATAATGTTTTATGCAGAGTCAGTAAAAGTGACTAGAACAATGCCTAACATGTAATAAGTGACCAATAAATATCGATTAATGGATTATAATACATTATTCTCTGCAATAAACCAGAACATGAAAATTTAAGTTTCCTTGTTTTTCCTGAAAATGTTTGTTTTTAAAAGTTATATCATAATTCAAATAAAAAGCATAATCTTCTTTTCCCTCACCTTGTCTAGAAAGTAAGCATATGTGAAGGCAGAAATGAGAGAATCCAGGTCACACGATTTATGTCCAATAACCACATGGACCTTCTCCAAGCGTTTGCTTCGATTCTGAAACAAATCCAAATAAAACATCACAATTTAACAACAGATTAATATAAAGTGGATATTTTTCAATCTTTTTTAAAGTATGCCTTAGCCATATTCAGACAATTGCAGAAATTCATAAATGTATCATGAAGTTTTATATAAGGACATAAAACTGCACAACATGTTTAACATTCAGAAATGCTCATTCAAATTTTAGTTAATTGTCAGGAACAGAAAATTGTTGGTTCGAAACCTTGGGAGCTTCCTTGGGTGAAATCTGAAACTGGCCCCCATATACAGAAGGCAAGGGGAGATTGAAGAAAGAGGCAGGCCACTCCAGATTGGTAGGTGGCAGGTTCAGTATGCAAGGGAACTTACTTACAAGGCTTGTCTTGGGCGGCCACAAGACAAGTATATCTCCACACCTGCCCACCAGAATCAAAAGTTTATATAGAGGCCTTAACTGGCTTCAGTGACGTGTGGTCTCAACAACGCATTGCTCTCTCGAGGCTGTGTCCTTGAAAATGGTTCCCACTGTGTGATCAGTGGGCAGATTGTACCTTCCAAGGTCAGGGGAGGGGGTGAGGAGCCTCCAGTTGCCAGGGTCTAGCTCTCGGGTCAACTGGCAGTCATGTCCTCTCAATGACCTCCTCCAACAAAAATGTGGTTTTATTAAGATCATCCACAATCTAACTTAATATGAACTGTATCTCTGAGTCATAATTTTTTAGTAAAAGATTATTTTGGTCTAAAGAGCAGTTCCACAGTATTCCATATCACTTCCTTATATAAGACGTTCCTCTCTCTTTGAGAGACAGTGACTTTTTTCATATGTCCCTGGCGTGCAACACAATTTGGTAGGAATTTATTTTTTCTGCCACATTTTGGGTGACAGGATATGCTCTCTCTGCATTACATTCTATCAGTTAGCAAATAAAAGTTGTGGTAACACTTTTCTTCCCTCCAGAGAGAGGACTCTGATTAGTATTATTTCTCTAAAAATACAAATCAGTTGCTATTAAAGGGTGTATATTGTCACCTCTCTGTAAGAGAATACATACTATTTTCTTTCCTGGCTAACTCAATACTTCCTTAAAATTCCTTTACAGAAGGCTGACGTCCTTATAAAATACTGAGTTGGAATTGCTAAAGATCTAATCACTTTCAGAAAATTACACAACAAAACTGTCCAATAATGATGTGTAGCCTAAATTGACACCTTTATAGTATGTCAGAGATGATACATATATATACTTCCTCCACTTTTCATCCTTTGTTTTAATTTCTTTTTTTAGGACTGACTAGAAAGCCAACTCAATTATAGTACTGCTCAAAAAACCTACATTAAAAATCCACTGTTCGTGACCACTTCAATAAAAAAGACTTGTTATTCCTTTTTCTACAGAACAAAGGTAAAGGATTATTTAGTAACTTACTAGGCCTCTTACAATGTGTTGGTATGTATAGGGAACTGCCATATCAGACTCAGAAACTAGTTATTCAACAACCAAGCTGTGGCCCAAGGAACATAATAAAGTAAATCTCGGAGGAGGCTCGGTCAAGAGCCTATCAATGTAGAGAATGACGGCAGGATCAATATTGCAGATGAGTCGTCCAGTATGCAATATTGTTAAATTAAAATAAATGTATATATTTTAAAATATATTGACATCTTGATCTGTAGTAAAACAACAGGATTTTTTTTTTTTTTTGCGGTACGCGGGCCTCCCAGTGCTGTGGCCTCTCCCGTTGCGGAGCACAGGCTCAGGACGCGCAGGCTCAGCGGCCATGGCTCACAGGCCCAGCAGCTCTGCGGCATGTGGGATCTTCCCGGACCGGGGCACGAACCAGTGTCCCCTGCATCGGCAGGCGGACTCTCAACCACTGCACCACCAGAGAAGCCCTTTTTTTTTTTTTTTTTTTAAGGGTCTCACTTTTCATTTAATCTGAAGAACAGTACAGGTTCTTCGTCTTAAGATATAAATTATTTATAACGTTACAGGACAAGGGGCGACTCCAACAATTTTAAAACTTAGGTAAGTCTACCTGGTGTTAATTTCTGGCAACACTCCTCCCAATCTGTTTTTTGTTTTTTTTTTTTAAAGTCATCCCTGCCCACGTTTCAGTAGACGTGCCCCATGCCCTAGAGGAACGTCCAGAACAGGACATAGGTGAAGAGGCCTCCATGAGACTCCTGTAAAGAGAGGTCTTCGCGACTTAAAATATTTGTTCCACCTCCTTCCCGCCTTGAGAATTAAGAGCAGGGAGAGCAGGATGGAGGCGAGCAGGTAGAAGATGAAGCCGTAGAGGCCGGTGAGGCCGAGTTTGCCGGCCGTGGCCCCTGACAGCGCCGACACCGAGGTCCGGCAGTAATCCAGGACGGCGCCGTCGCCCCGCACAGCGGCCTCGCTGATGAACGGCGGCCCCTCCCGCTTGGCCACCACAGCGGCCATCGCACCCGCCCGGGCTCGGCCTCTGCTTTCTCGTGGAGCAACGCGGGGCTGCGGAGAGAACCAAGTTACAGGTGGCGCCCGGAGCGTGGCGAGTTGGGTTCGCGCCGCCCCTCCCCCTGGGGCTGCGGAGACCTCGCACCCCTCAGTCTCGGACCTTCGAAAGACGCTGAAAAGGCTGAGGGCTCGGGGTTGCTGGCGGCACATCTGCATTTCCCGCCCAGACTCGCCCAGTTACCTGGAACCCGGCAGCGGACGCAATAGCTCGGCGCTCCCTCAGACAGCCCGTGGTAGGGATTCCCACGGCGCCATCTTGCACTCAAACAACAGGATTTTAAAACGTTATAAACTCTCTGAAGATACTTACAACCACTGCCCTTCCATCACCATCTGTAGCTCCCATTCCTTCCTCTCCCAGCTTCCTTCCCTCGAGCTCATAAATTTATAGCTAGCTCACTTGTACTTTCTGAGGATTCGTCGAGGCTCAGTTCTTAACTCTCAAAGCCAGACTGCTTCCCCTGTGCAAGACCGTTAGATATTTTAGAGGTATCTAAAGAAATTTGCCTAAATGGAATTACACTCCATTACAACACAAACAAATGCATTAGGAAATCATATTACTGTAGACTGTTGTTCTTCCGAGAAGCTCGAAGGTCTAAGTAGACATTACCTCATTTCTCCTCCCATATCTCTTGTAAGGCAGACAGGAAGAAGATTAATAACACATTTTATGGGTCAATAGAGCCTGTGATAGGACCAGGATGGTTCCCAGAACCCATGATCCAGTACAAAGAGCCCTGTCTCTTCTGCCCTTCACCATCCACTCCACAATGCCATAATGACTTCAGCATCCACAGAATGAACAGGCATGGAGATGGAGGGAGAAAGAGAATGTTAAATATGCCTTCTAAATACAGCAAGGCTTCAGAAAATGATAGCATCAAAATGACCCCAAAGCTGACCTATCTGCTTTCTTGTCTAGGTTCAGTAACTCCTAGGCACGGCTCTGCATTCAACACTCAACTTGCAGGAAAGAAGACATGGGGGGAAATAAGAAGACTTGTGTGCCAATTCATTTCACAGCCCAAGCCAATCATTAATCAGAAAAAGAAAGGAGCTAAATAGGATTGTGAACCCAAACATGTTGGACCAATTTTCACAATTTGGGAATCTTCTAAAATTATGATTTATTCATCCTTCTCCATTTAAAGAGAAAAAAGCACATATCATCTTACAGATCAAGCTGTAGAAGATCCCAGTACAAATCTTGGAGGGTTACTTTTAGTGCCACATGCCCCTCTTCATGCTTTCTTGTTTGTCTTCTGATTCCCCCTTCTTCCCACACATCCAGTTCCCTGAGAGTCATGACTTCTTCTGGCTCCATTTACTGTGTCTACCATCTCCAGTCAATGCCCCAGCCCTCAGGCTCCAACACTATCTTCTCCCCAGCACCCACCTCCATCAAAATGTACCATTCTGTTGCCCATACTATCAGGGATCTATCTGCTCCTCCACTAGCAATTCCAATAGAGAGTCCATGCCAATGAGTACCCTTGGGTTAATGCGTTACCCACCAAGGTAACGTACTTTCATTTTAAAGAGACCTTCCAGAGATTATGCCACAATCTAAAAAGATGACCAGAAATTTCAGCCTGGCTGAAAATGTTGGACAAGAAAAAAGGGACCTCACAACAAGAAGGTACCTTTGGTGACTACCAATCAGCCTTAAAATAGTAGGCTCAACCTCAAAAAAATCTTAGATGTTCCAAAGTGCCTGATTTCTACCAAAACCCACTAAGATATAATTAGAGTGTAGCAAAAGTCAGATATCATAGTAACCAGGCCCAGATAGACTCCTGCCTGCTTGGAGGAATAAAACATGAAATTAGTTGTATCAATCTTAATATCTATGTCCCTTGACACAGTTCAAATTGGAGTTTAGAGTATTCACAAAGAAACAAATTATGCTCAAATAAAAGTGACATATGTACAATTTTATCAATTCAATTAATCATTGTCATTCAACTAATAAAACCCTGTTTGTGCCAGGCATCGCACTAAGTCCTGGGGATACAGCACTGAACCAAACAGACAAAGATCCCAGTCCCCGTGGCACTTTTATTTTAGTGCAAGGAGGTATAAAGAACCAGTAATTAGATTATGATGAATGGAAGAGGAGGGTGCCCTGGGATGAGGCTCACTGAGAAGGTGACATTTGAATAAAGACCCGAAGTGAAGAAGTGGGACCTCCAGTTATCTCAGGCCAAGGAAATAGCAGGTGCAAAGGTGAAAGCATGCCCAGGATGTTCAACAAATAATTATTACCTAGTGTATACATTCTCTAAATGTGACTTTGTAAACTCCTAGCCAGGAGTGAATAGATCTGGCAAGGAAATAGCCATCCCCTGGTATTGATACAAGCTCACCAAGGCTTAAGGAATCTCAGGAGACAGAAGATTCGTCGTTACTACCTACACCCAGTACTGAACAAGCCCAACACAAAATGGAATCTTGATAATGGGTTGAAATAGATACTACACTCAATTTATACTATACCCTACACTTCCGAGTAGATGGATAGAATCTTACTATAATCAATGTATAAAAGAAAACATATTGAATATGCCAGTATTCCGGATCACGATTTTAATATGCTTTCAAAGTGTAAATCTATACCTCACTAAAATGAGACTTCTTAATGAAGTTTACTTCTTACCTCTTTTTAAAAGCAGAGAAACACCTAAGCATTCAGATTCATCCGCCCGTGAAAGCAAACTGTACTTGTCAGGCAAAAGCACTTTCAAACACACCCACAGAAAACAGACCTGATCAGAAACAGCCTTGCCGTTAGCTCAGCCTCCTCCGTCAATTTTTTCATAACTCCACCCTCTGAGGAACAAGGCTGCTCCTGCCTGGAACTTTCACATCCGGAGCCCCACAGCTAACTTTTAGTGAACAAGCTCTTGCAATACAGCTATACTATGATTTCTCCATACCCAACCTACCCAACTCTCTTTTCCTAAAAACCCCAGGCAAATGTTTTCAAAAATAATGATTTGAAATGAATTTTGTTTCAAAAACGTTATAGGCAAAGCCTATGAAAGTTGGAGAGTCCCCTTCCTCGCACATTACAGCAGGGCACATTCTTTAGTCCCTCATCCTTAACCAAAAAGTGAAGACGCGAGAGAAGAAGCTGCTTGAATTTGTCGAATGGTATCTCCAAAGAAACCCAGGCACAGACAACAGTTGGCAATTGACTTGACTACTTCTAACTCCAAGTCAATGAGGGGTCTTCCTTCCTGAAGGCTGGCTCTGGGTGGCACAGAAAAGGGCCCGGTTCCTCCCCCAGAAAAACCCTGTGAATCTATGGCTGCCGTGATTCTAAATCAGTAGACTCACAGGATGGGCAAGAGGAAACCTTACATGCTGCTAATCCCTAGCAATCCCTATGTCCACGCCAGTCACAGTCACCAGGAAAGCCAGGAGTGGGGGCGGGGGGTGCATACGGAACCACAGCCAAATGAGCAGCAGGGACAAAGGGAGCTGTGGAGCTGCCCAGAGCAACCTGGTCTTCCAAAGGCGAGAACTATAAGTCTCTGATCAGCTCTGTCGGATATGGATAGTCACATCCTTTGTTCATTTGGTAAATGAATGAGATGCCTCTTGATATCGGCCTTGGGTTTGAGATGATGTCTGCAATTCCTGACCTGCTGCTGAACTTCTCATAATCTTATCATTACCTGGAAAAAGGCTGGGACCCAGAGGGAGCTAAATGCTGGAGGGAATAGCATGGCATCAATCGAAAGTTTAAAAAAACAAAGGAGAAAAAGCTTATCACTCTGTGCAAAGTCCCCAGAACACAGGGACTTTCCTCATCAACTGAAACTTTTGTATTTTATTCCTTATTTTTGTTTATTTTTCTGGTAAGAAAAGAAATACATGTCATTATAAAAAGTCAGACGCAACAAAAATTAATAAAACAAAGATAACAACTGTTGAATATTCCACATTTTAAATTTACGCATGTATATTTTCACATATACTTTACAAAAATGGGGTACTTCTACTATTTAGAGACTTCCTTTTTTCACTTAACAGTATACTATGGACCTTTTTCCATGACCAAAACTACAGTTATTCTTCATTCTTACTGGCTTAATGGTAGCAATTGTGTGGACACATCTGTATGTATGGAGGGGTGGTGGGGTTGGTATGTATATATAGAATTCCTGAAATTAGAATACATGCTTCTTCTTTAAATCTGCATGATATTGCCAAATAGGATACTCTGGCCCACTGGCCACCTAGTTTAGTCCAATTTCACTCTAATGGTTAATTAATAAACAATAAGAAGTGACTGGAGGCTGTAATTGATCTCTTCTGAGAGTTGTACCTCAGGTCATGTGTAAAAGCAAAAACATTTACCAGAATCTATAAATTCAGGACACAGACTTTTTATATTTAATTTTCTCATAAATGTCCAAATTTAATTGGTGACGTACTAGATGAATATAAAGCAATGAATTAGGAAAAGGCAAAAAGCTTTCAATGACGAAACTCAAATGATTTTGAGATAATTTAATTGTCTCACTTACTGATAAAATGAAAACCTAATCAACTCAGAGAAGTATATATTGTCTAGAGCCTCCCCACTCACCACCCTCCTAACCAACCCCAGTAATATTTTCCTTCAGCCTCTCTTTGCCATGCTGAAGAAGGCCCTCTTTTAGTATCTCTCATTTGGGAAAAATGAGGGATGAGAGTCGGTCTGAGCAAATTCAGCTATAAATGGCTCAGACCCTGTGCACCTGTATCCCTTCTAGACTGTCAAATGCAGAGGCCATTGTGGGTAGGCGGTCAGGGGGCAATAGCTAAACCCACCTATTGCCCAAGGCCCTTCTTGGGTGGGCATCTGGGTCCCCAGTTTCCTTGGGGTCAGGATCCTTTTAGTTGGGGCATCGGGTACTGGCTCAACCATCCTTTGTCTTTCTCAGCTGAATCCATCTTCCTCAGCCTGTTTGCTACCGATCTTGAAAACACAATGTTCTCAAAAGGAATGACTTCATATACGGTTGACATACTTCCTCTGGATCATAATAATGATTTGGGCTGGAACTGTTATTTTACTTACAGCATTTAATTTTTTTATATTTTTTTTGTTCAAGATTCCTTTACTGACAATGTCCTCAAAGGACAGTTTTGGGGGACAGCACCATTATTTTTCCTCCACAACTTCAACCAGAAAAGGTCAAGGATGGTCCTCCCAAATCCTTACCTTTCCTGAAAAGCCCCTTTAGGAATTGTCCTACATAGCTTCCTAAGATATTATCATTTTTCAGCCATTCCACTTTTGGGGGAACTGTGTCCATACATGTATTACCAACTGGATGGGGTAGCTCTTTACTTTCCTTTTGGTACTGCTTCCTTTCAGCTTGAGAAATCTGTCTGCCATGGTTTCATAGATTTTTATAATCTCTCAACCTTCCTCTTTTCAGACATAAGAGCTGTAGTCTTTTCCATCTAGCCTCATCTCTGACCTTCCGCTGTCTGTGCCCCTTTGCTATGCTTACACCTTGCTATGAACTGAATTGTGTACCCCCATAATGCATATGTCAAAGGCCTAACCCCCAATGTGATGGTATTTGGAAATGGGGTCTTTGAAAAATAATTGGGTATAGATTTAGTCATGAGGGTGGGGCCCTCAAGATGGAATTAGTGCTCTTATAAGACACCAGAGTGCTTGTGCTCTCTATCTCTCTATTTCTTTCTCTCTCTCTCCACCATGTGAGATCACAGGGAGAAGGAGGCTTTTGATAAGCCCAGATGATGGTTCTCACCAGAACCCAACCATGCTGACACTCTGATCTTGGACTTCCAGGCTTCAGAACTGTGAGAAATAAATTTCTGGTGTTTAACCCACCCAGTCCATGGTATTTTGTTATGGCAGCCCAAACTTACTAATACAGACCTCCAAATTGGACTCATTCCAAAATTTAAATCTACCTAGCAAATAACTGATCTTTAGAGAAAGCTTGGAAGAGCTTATTTTACTAAATGATTGATGTCAAAGGCAATACAAGGGTTTTAAAAACCAAACGAAAAAGAACACCCCTGCTACACACACATAGAAAACTACACCCACGTCACCTAAGGTTAATTTACTATCAAACATAGAAGTTAATTTATACCATCATAGTAATGTAAGTTACTTTATAAAATAATGTATGTTCATTGTAAAATATTTGGAAAATGTAGAAACACAAAGAAAAAAATCCTCAAGACCCAAAATAATCACTATGAACAAAACGTATTCCTTCCAACTTTGTTCTATACGTTTATGAGTGTTCTCTTTTGTAATACTGTGATCATATTATACCTAACATTTTATAGCTTCTCTCTTTCAACAACATTCTGAGTATTCTTTTAAAATTCTAAAACATAAATGTTGTGATGACCAGGAGTAATATGTGTTTGCTTTTGTAACCCCAGCTGCCCAGTCTATTGCTTTGCACATAGTAGGTGCTCAATAACCATTGAAAAAGTGAATAAGTAAATGAATAACTATGACATTTAATGGATGCAGTATTCATTAATAAGGATCATTATAAATTATTTACTCAGTTCCTTACTGTTGCAGATTTAAGTTAATTTTTTGATAATGTAAATAAGACTGCAGGGAATATTTGGAACATAGTATTTTTGTGCCCATCTCTAGTTATTTCTTCAGGATAAACTCCCAAATTTTACATTTCTGGGTCAAAGAATGTAGGTATTTTAACGCTCACCAGAAAAGTTGTAGAAATTTACATTTTCACCTACAGAAATACCTGATTTTCAAATCTTCAACTCTGTGTTTAAGCATTATCTTGTTGATAGGTAAAATGGTATCTTAATGTTGTATTTATTATAATTATAAGGGCTTTAGGTCATTTTTTCATACAGATACTAAACATTCCTATCTTCATACAGACATATTTTTTGTGAATTTTTCACTGTATATCCTTTTAGGATGTTTATCCTATTCTCACTGATGCATTAAAATACTATATTATTAACAAATTCAACTCTGGAAACATTAATGAGATATTACTTTGTTCTCTGGCCTTGGGCATCTACGGAACAGCTTGTTCAATAAGTTGCATTAAGTGTGCAGTAAGCATGAATTATTTAATATGATATTATCCTTTCAAGCACTAAAGAGTAATGGTAGACTCTTTACCATCTTTTCCTCAGTCTACCTACTGTGCTTTCTGAAAATGTTGCAATAATACAGGTCAGACTCTGCCTTGGTCTCTAGCTCTTGATCGGAATGCATTTACTTCTCTTATAATGAGCCTCATGTAAAAATGATAATGCAATTTAAATTTAAATCTAAGGTGCTGAATTTATCATTATTAAGTGTCTTTAAAAGTAGTGAAAATTTTGATAGACAACAGCACCAAAAAGAATGACAGAACTAAGATAATAGATCTTAAAAGTTCTCATCACAAAGAAAAAAAATTATAACTATGTATGGTGATGGATATTTAAATAAAAATAGATTTATTGTGGTGATCATTTCACTATATATTATATACAAATACAAATGATTCGATATACAAATATCAAATCATTATGCTGTATACCTGAGACTAATATAATGTTACATGTAAACAATATCCCAGTAAATATATACGTATAGCATGTGATTTAGCTACTTCAATTCTCTGGGAAAAAATGATAAAAGATAAACAACAGAGCAGGAGATAATATTTGCACCATCTTTCTATTAAAAGGGCAATATTCCTAACATACAAAAAGTTTATACACATTGATTTAGAAAAAGACAAATAACCAATGGAATAATCAGTAGAAGTATGAACAGGCAATTAACAGAAGAAAAATGAATAAATGAAAAGAAATTCAGCCTCATTAGTAGTCATGGAAATGCAAATTAGACCAAAAATAAAACGGTGTTTTTTTTTTTGGCCCATCACATTGGCAAAAAATTGAGAGTGCTAACATCCACCGCTGGTTAGATTGTAGGCAGCAGAAAGGAACACTACAACCAATGTGGGAATAATTTGACAGTATCCTTTAAAAGGCAGAATGTTCACACTTTTTTTTTTTTTTCCTCGGTACGCGGGCTTCTCACTGTTGTGGCCTCTCCCATTGTGGAGCACAGGCTCCGGACGCGCAGGCTCAGTGGCCATGGCTCACGGGCCCAGCCGCTCCGCGCCATGTGGGATCTCCCCGGACCGGGGCACGAACCCGTGTCCCCTGCATCGGCAGGCGGACTCTCAACCACTGCGCCACCAGGGAAGCCCTGTTCACACTTTTCGATCCAACTAATTTATTTCACTTCTAGGCATCTATTCTATAGAAATAAAATCACCAATAAATATGGATACTTTTAAAATTCCTTATTATAATTCAAAATCCATTCTTAAATATGGATATTCAATAAACTCCCAAAGAATGTTTATTGAAGCAGTATTTGTAATGGAAGCAAAAACAAAAAACAAGTAAGAAACAATGTCAATATATAACCAAGGAATCGTTGGGCAAATTATGGACTATCCATAAAGTAGAATCAAAGCAACTATTACCAAACAAATGAGTTAGATCACCATCTAATGACCTGGAAAGATGTACTCCAATATTTTTCCCACTACACCACATGGCTACTTCTTCCTTCCTGGGTCCTGCCTCTCAGAAGAAAAGCACGCTGTGGCTTCTGCTTGGGTGACAGTACTGTCTTGCTGACTGCAATAGGATCACCTACTAGCACATTATTGTAATGCAGATTTCTGAGCCCATCCTGATAGTCAGAATTAGTAAGTCTGTAGTAAAGTCTAAGAATACTATGACTTGTTTGGGAACCATGGCCTTAAAGAGAACCCAAGGTTAGCGCCCAGGGACCATCTGGCTTCTGTCAACTGCAGAATGTATCTGCATCTGGGTTTTGAAACGGGCTGCCGGAGGTGCTCTAGATTAAGTACAATTTCAGAGGGAATTACTGATGTTACATTACTTAGATTTACTCAAATCTAGAGTTAGAAAAGGGCTTGGGTTCACCCAGTTGAAACCCATCAATGGTTTCCAAAGTGAGGTTGTGGACCTCCAAGTAAGAGAAGAAACCATGTAAACTCTTGTTTACCTCATCCTTTAAAGTATTCCGTTTTTCTAAAAATATACAATGTGCCTTATATGCTAGTCAATTAATACATGAACAGAATTCAGAAATAAATGTATGTCCTCAGAGAATGAACTCAAAAGACTTTTACTAATGCTGTTGTACAACCAAAAAATGTTAGAGACCATTTTTTTTATAGATGAGAAACTACGAACTGAGAGATAAAGAGCAGAGGTAAGTAACTGTATCCCCCATCTAAAGTCCATCATGGCCCAATATTCTACTTCTGCTGTGTATTACAGCAAAACAAAAGTCAACCACACAAATGAAAATAAACAGTAACTCTCTTCATTTACTGGCATGTGCAATCTTTAGTTCCTAGTCACCCATGCATTTGGGGGTCAGCTATTCAATATCAGAGATCCAGTTCTACTAGATCAATGGTTCCTTGCAAGTCCTGGCCACATCCTGAACTTGGTATCCCCCAGAGTTCCTAAGGCAGTGAGTGTTCTGCACACAGCTGATGCTCAAATCAACATTTGCTAGTGAAAACAATGATTGGATATAACAGTTGGGCAGAAGAGGGTTTTCAATTTTTAGATCCTTTGTCACGCTCTTATGAAATAACAGTACTATGGACTAACACTTTGTTAATAGCCCAAAAGTTAAAAATTGTATTACAGGCTGCAAGTAATCATCCCTCTCTCAAGCTTAACAGATTCTCATTTCGTGGTAGGGTCTCTCTCTGAATCTCTATACACACACACACACGCACACACACCCCAGAGTATGACGACACGTGCATTCTGCCTACCTCATGGCATAAAGTTCAAAACAAAGCTTTAAAATGATTTTATATAGTGACAGATTATATGACTATTATTCATCACATATTACTTATCACATATTTTCCCCTTTCCTCTTCTGAATCTATTCCACATTCTAAATTATTCATTATTCTGAAGACGTAACTGTTGTAATAATTTTCTTTTTGATGTCTCAAGCAGTGGAAGGTAGTCCACTGTGGAACTCTGTCAAAACATGACTTGCTATTAGTGGTGTGCGTCAAACGGGCCCAATGCTGGGCCCTGATCCGTTAACCCCCATGGAAGGGTTTAACTGTAATTAGCTACCAGGTGTTACTCCGCTGTGGCCCCAGCACTTAAAGTGGTTAATGGATGTCCAGTGTACAATAATTTTAAAATTCCGGTTTACATGGTTTCAAGACAAAAGGGTATTTATTGTATTAGCAATCAGAGCTCGTGGGTTGCTGCCCCAAAGCATATTTTTCTAAGGAATTCTAAAACTTCATATAGTGCTTTTACCTATTTTGCAGTTACATCATATCCCTTTCAGTTGACAAAATGTGGAGAATGTGTCATAAAGTTCAAATTACTTCCTATTGTCTATTCATAAATAGGATAACGATAAGACATACAACTGCTTTCCCCAAAGGTTGTTAAGTGTTCAAATCTAGAATGTCCTTTTCATCAAATGCTGATAATTTCTCAAGCCGGGAGATGAATGTGTGACGTTTTCTTGGGCTCCTCTGTGGTGTGCGCTTAAAAACATAAATAATTAAAAGTAACTCTGAGAGACGAAGACAAGAAAGCAAAGAGGCTTACAAGAAAGAAGGAGAGAAAGGAAAGAAAAAAAGAAAGAGAGGGACGGAGGGAGGGAAAGCAAGAGAGAAGGAAGGATGAGGGAGGGAGGAAGGAGGGATGAAGGGAGAGAAAGCCCTTTTCACCAGGTCTTGGGAAAAGCCTGGGCCCTTGAGTGCACACTCTGGGTAGCTAGTCAGAGCATGTCTTGGTTTCCATCCTTAGAGGTGAATCAGCACTTAGACTTGTACTCGGTAAAAATACTCAACTAAATATCGATTGAAAGGATGGACTAAAGCAATAAATAAGAAGCCCAAATTCTGAGCTCGCGGGCAGCTAAAGCCTGGATTGCGACCAGAACAGCACGACCAGGAAGATGGTTTGTCTCCCTCCTCCTGTACCCTTCACCTCCCTCATCTACCACCCAGTACCCTCCCACGAACACTCACACATGTCCCATGCCCTGTGGGACATTCTTTTTTATCTTTGTCTTATGGGGAGGGGCTGGAGAAGAACAGCAGCGTTTATGATACCATCCAGGCACAACAAAGGAAAATCAAACCCTCTTGGACCCGGAAAAGCCAATCCGTAGCACCCTGACATGCTTCCAACGGAATCTTCTGTGATGTAATTGAACAAAGAAAATGTTCTCAGTGGAACTAGGATTTAGGGCTAAATCAGCGAGACGTCCCAGGGCTGTAAGGTTAACTTAGTATCAGGAAAATTACTGGAGAGAAATAAAAAACGGAGAGCCTTCCCTTTGCTTTTCTTTTTGTGGGCTTGCTTTTTTCCCCCTTCATCTTGGCGGCTTTATGTTATTCCTACGCTCCTACGTGCACGTTATCTGAATGTTCACCCTGGCGGCAATAAGTCAAAAACAATTTTTAAAAGGTGGACAGATAGCCCCCAATTGTGATTTCAATCATGATTCACTAGAGCACTCAGACCTGCTTCCATGCTTTTTACTTTCCTCATCCATGGAAAAAAGAAATGCACTTTGAACACAAGGTGGACGTAAATGGGAAGGGGGGTTCTTTAATAACTTTTTAATCAACATATCACGGGAAAACTAAGGATGACATTTAGTAAATATATAACCTGCACTAAGTGTTTCTGTAAAACTTCTGTAGTAAATAACTTATATCAAGCGCAGAGGGAAAATATCCAAAATAACAAAAGGTATGATGACCTTTGAACGACTTCGCTTTACCTGTCATTTTCTATCCATCCAAACACAGTCTCGAGGCTCTCTGCTAAGAATATAGAACCTTCTGAAAAAGAGGATGTACGTCTGTGTGTAGACAGGTGTTGCTGGGTTCTGTAGCAGATGTCCACACACACTCTCAGGCCTGTTCCATTTGATCAAGTCCATCAATACGAATAACCCCTTGAATGAGGTGCATATGGGAATAAGGAGGAAGTGACCTTACTGTTAACACCTATGTAGAAACTGAGAAGCTAAATAGCCACCCCCTTCCCCAACAGCTGCACTAGAGGATGGACATGGACTGAGGGAATTCTATAAAATGGAAGTCCCCCCATCTGGGTCATTGACACAATCTCTGCTGGAACAACTCACAGAAGCATCTCTAGGATAAAGCAATTTGTCCAGGGATGGGCAACACCCAAACCACTGAGCTTCGAAACACAAAATCAATCAGAAAAAAAAAAAAGATGAGAAAGCTATGCTTATGTTACTACTTCTCAAATTTGCCCTAAAGATTAATATTTAGTAATAGCCCTAATTTTTGTTGCTATCTTTCTCACCTTTAAAGTTGTTATAAGTTGTAGGAATTTACTTTTTTCCTTGATTAAAAGTATTTCCTTTTTTACTGGAAACATGGTGATTCATAAGTATTTTAATTTTTCTTTAATTGATCTTTATGGAAAAGAAAAAATAGCCTTCTCAGCTCTACACTAAGTTCCCAGAACTTTCTTTTGTGAGCCTTCCCTCAGATCAGGTCCTCTTAACTGTGTCGCCTCTTTCAAAGCCAGCCGCTGTATGGCGCAGGCTGTCCGGATCCTTTAATTATTTCTTCTCCCTCAGACTGGGAGGGCTGAAGCTAATTAGTCAGGTTTTTTCTCTCCATGATCAAGCCAAGATGCGCTCAGAAGACTTTTCCCAGAAGCTTTGCTTTTCTGCAGTCAGCTTTTTGTTGTCATAAGGAAGATCTATTGCTTTAATACTCACGCGAGCAAACGTCTGTATTTGGAATGGACGTCAGGCAGGTGACACCACACACCTGGCATGTCTGAAACCTTCTCAGACATGACAGTAATGAACAGATAAGCGGCTAGAAGCCGGCAGGAGGAGAAGATGCATTTCCAGCAAGATGCAGTTATGCAGGTTCACAGGGACATGTACTAGAGATATGCAGAGCAATGACTGTACTTTGCAAAGATGACAGTTTTTAATGATGCCGTTATTCAGTACACTGTGTGTTTTTCAGTGACAGAAGAACCCTCACCTTCCAAGTGACCTCTCATTCTCTCTCACTGTCTCTCAATATTTTGCAAAATAGAAAACCCTTTTCAAACCTAAACAGTACCTGGCACAGAGTAATTGGGTATTCAATAAAGATTTATTAAAATACGTGTCTGGTGACACAGCATAGTGCCGTAGGATACAGATGTAGATGAAGACAGATATTAAAACATGTGCATGTGTATTATTTCATATGTTTTAAAAGCATAAACATGTTAACATTAACTAAGTATCACCCTCTGACAACAAGCTTTTCCAGTGAAAAGTTTCCGGTTTTCTAAGCGTCAGATCCTTCCAACCCTGGGATAACATGATTTTATGATTCTAAGTACTAAATAACCTATGTTTCAGTTGCCCAGACATTTTCCCTTTGCTCTCTTCTGTTGAGAGAATTGCCCGGACTCTCCAAACATAGCCCCTCAATATAGAAAGATTTCAATATATCCATTTGAATTTTACTTTTGCCATTTAAAGGTGCATCATCAACTGAATAGATTATGATAAAGTTACCTTTAATACAAAATATTTGAACAAAGTTTTCTGCCTTGTTATTTTAAATAATCATGTAAAAAAAGAAAGGTGTTATGTTAGAGGAAGATTTCGTTATTTTAATTTTTAAATAGGTGTCACATTGAACTTTCAATTAAAAATATATATCCAAAGAATGACAAATGAGGAAGGTTTAAAAATATTATGGCAACCTTAACAATACGAAATAAAAATGCATCAGACTGCCAAATCTTTCACCATAATAAATAGCTGTAATATGGATGACATCAGCTTTTAAAATTTTTCACTCACCCTGTAAAATAAATCTTTGTTCATTTTGGGCTTGTGGCTATATTCAATGATGAATTATGTACAGCTTTTAATTAAAGACTCAAATTTTCTTACCATTTTATTTTCCTTAAGAGAGTACTCTTTCTGAGTAATTTCTTTAGCAGAAGTTTAAAAATTCAATAACAACTAGAATATTACATCCTAATTTCTTAATACTGTGGTGTCTGCTCTGAAAATTCCAAATATTTGAAACTATTAGTAACCTAACACTTATGACA
Source organism: Grampus griseus (assembly GCF_964374135.1). Taxonomy (NCBI): domain Eukaryota; kingdom Metazoa; phylum Chordata; class Mammalia; order Artiodactyla; family Delphinidae; genus Grampus; species Grampus griseus. The sequence goes on along the minus strand of NC_139000.1, from coordinate 42,976,937 downwards.
ACTGCAAACCCACTGTCCTATGCATAGATGTGAAGCTTTTGGAGGTACTGACGTAGAAGCAAATAGTCTTATTAGAAATACTTGTCAGTTACTCACCAGACAACAATTGGAGAAGTGAATCTATGGTTTGAAGACCCAAAGGAGTAATAGCATTTTAGCAGTGACCTTGAACTCATTAAGAAAGTATTGTTTGGATAAAGAAGATGTGGCACATATATACAATGGAATATTACTCAGCCATAAAAAGAAACGAAATTGAGCTATTTGTAATGAGGTGGATGGACCTAGAGTCTGTCATACAGAGTGAAGTAAGTCAGAAAGAGAAAGACAAATACCATATGCTAACACATATATATGGAATTCAAGAAAAAAAAATGTCATGAAGAACCTAGGGGTAAGACAGGAATAAAGACACAAACCTACTAGAGAATGGACTTGAGGATATGGGGAGGGAGAAGGGTAAGCTGTGACAAAGCGAGAGAGAGACATGGACATATATACACTACAAAACGTAAGTTAGATAGCTAGTGGGAAGCAGCCGCATAGCACAGTGAGATCAGCTCGGTGCTTTGTGACCGCCTGGAGGGGTGGCATAGGGAGGGTGGGAGGGAGGGAGATGCAAGAGTGAAGAGATGTGGGAACATATGTATATGTAAAACTGATTCACTTTGTTATGAAGCAGAAACTAACACACCATTGTATTGCAATTATACTCCAATAAAGATGTAAAAAGAAAGTATTGTTTATCTTCACAAATCAAAGTCCTGCCCTGTGCTCCCCTCCCAAGTTTTGTTGTTATTGGTTTGTTTGACTCTATTTCAGAAGGTTATAGCAACTAAGAGCCCTTAGATCATAAAACACACAAGTTTTCATCAAAGGAAGAACAGAGAGCAAGACTCCCCAACACGTGTGTGCACGCGGGCATGTGTGTGTGTGACTTCTGAATTCACTCATGTCTTGAGATCTTTAGAATCTCAGGGTGGAAAAATGGAGAGAAGATGCTTTTTAAAAATCCTTGATAGTTAAGCTTCTGGATGTTGTGGTAGGAGAGTGCTGGTAGTAAAATGTGGGATGGGGGCAAGAAAAGATGGAGAGAATGCGGGACCATTGATGGGGAGGTGGTCCTCTCTTCCCACTCTCTTGGTGAGCAAACCCCAGCTAACTGGGGAGAGAAACTCAAGTGGCAACAACCAGTTAGTAACAACGGTGACAGCAGAGAGCACCTCACTGTCTCACAACCCCAGGGGGGCGCCATTCACATCCCATGGAGCTGTGCCCAGGGGATGCCATTCACGTGCATTCCAAGTGAATGGTGCCTCCAGGGCAACTGCTGAGCCACTGCTGTGGTTTCTCTGATCCTGGCATCATTTCACAAAATTCTCAGAATCCTGGGTGAGAGATCCTTTAGCATCCCCAAGTTAAGTCTGGTGCACAGAGACTGCCGGAGGTAACTGCCCCAGGACGGGAATTGCCAAAGGTGTGCATCTGACCGCTTCCCTGCCTGTGGGCTGACAACAGCGCGGACTGTTTCTAGTAATCCAGTGCCTCCAAGGCTCTGTACAGTCCTGCCTTCCTCTACCTCCTACAGGCTGTTTCATACATGTTTTTAAAATTATCCGGGTTAACTTTTTATCATCCTGGGGCAAATGGAACAAACATGAATTACTATGGTAATATGGTATTTGGTAATTATGATATAGGTAATGCCATTGTAAGAAATGAAAACAATAAACCTTTATACAGATTAGCACAGACAATGGCATATTTAGAAAGCTTCCATTGTTTGGCCCTACCTGGCAACAATGGACACTAGGCCATGTCCACCACAGTCCTTGCCAACTGGAAGGTGGTCCTTCAGAGAACTGACCCTTACTTGCAGCCGTCTCCACTGAGAGCACAGCATCAGCCAGCCCCGCCACTGAGGCGTCTTCAGGGGCATATTCCAGACCCTTCTCTCAGCCCACCCTTCCTGAGTTTCTCCCCAGCTTCTTGCCCCTCCATGAGCTCTTAGGAAAGTCCCTCCTTCTAGAGAATGGGGGAGGGGAACAGGGCAATGAGGTCCAAAAAACAGTCTGTTTTCATTTCTCTGGCACCCTGCTACAAAAACAGTGGGGTTCTTCCTACATTACAGGTCACTGAAAAACAGTGTGTGGGCACAGAGGACAGGAGCATTAACTGCCCCAAAGTGTCAAGAAACTTCTCGAGAAGGTCCTTCGTCCAGAAAGGAGAGGTGAGAGATTCCCAGGCTGAGAAGTAGCAGGAGCCTCTACCGTTCTTTCCATGCGAGATTCTCATTAAGTCAAAAACCACTGGACACAATGTTTATGGGAAGCATACACACACACGCACACACACGCACGCACGCACGCACCTACAAGCTCCTTCTTGGACGCAGACTCAGGTGAAATGAGAGTTTACAGGTGAAATGGCATGATGTCTGTGATTTGCTCTCACATACCCCCAGGAAACAAAACTGTACATGTACGGCGTGGAAACAGATGAAACAGAATGGCAAAGCATTGGTAATTATTGAAGATAACTGTTATGGGTTGAGTTTCATCCCCTCAAAATTCCTACGTTGGGGTTCTAAAACTCCAGTGCCTCAGAACTTACTTGGAAATGGGGTTGTTGCAGATGTAATTAGTTAAGCTGGATGAGGTCATTAGGGTGGGCCCTAATCCAATATGACCGTGTCCTTGTAAAAAGGGGAAATCGGGACACAGAGACACGATAGAGGGAAGATGATATGAAGACACAGGGAGAAGGCTGTCTACGAGCCAAAGAACAAATGAGACCATGAGAAGTCAGGAGACAGCCCAGGAACAGATCCTTCCTTCCCTCGTGCCTTTAGAGGGAGCATAGCCCTGGGACACCTAGATCTCAGACTTCTAGCCTCCAGAACTGTCAGGCACTAAATTTCTGTTGTTTTAAGCCACTCAGTTTTTGGTACTTTGTTTTGGCAGCCTGGGAAACTAGCACACTAAGTCCTAGGTCCATGGAGGGTTCATTATTCAATACTTTCCATTTTTGTATATGTTTGAAATTTTCCATAATACAAAGGTTGAAAACAAGAAGGCTTGTACATAGTCTCAAAAATACGAATAATTCAGCTGTACTCTGCTACAGCACTCCCTGAGGAAACCACGCAAGTGCCAAAGTAGCTCAGATATCCAAAAATAAAGCTGGTCCCCTCTTCAATCCATGAGTCTAATTTCACATCTGTAACCCCTTTTTAAGGAATTGCTGGTGAATCTCCCACACAAGGCGCCAGAGAGCTCTGCCTTGCCTCTTGGGCTCCAAACAGTGCACCCTCCTCTGAAGCAAAACTGCAGGCTGTCTTGCAGTGCCTTTGAAACTGCACATGAGGCAAGGCAGGGGAAGGCATCTTGCAGCATAGATCCACAGTGAAATCTTTTGTGAATTAGTTTTCTGCCAATTGTGCACAGGCTACCGGATACACTATATTGACGGCATTTAACAATCGGTGGGCAGGTTAAGAAAAAGTACACCGGGAAGTGCATTAAATAACCTCATAATCACGTTTAAAGGCCAAGTGAACCAGGGCCACTACTAGTACTAAAATACATGATAACAAAAGCAGTCAGCATTTTCCATACCATATGCTTGTAAATGTTATTCTGCAGGGAACCAATTAAAACTATGGAATACTTAGAACACAGACATATGGAACAAAACAGGGCAACTTATCTTGTCACCATGGTGCTTGCTCAGGACATCTATTAAGGAGATGTAATCCTGAATTATTAGTACCAATAAATGCTATCTTAATTATGACTACCAAAAGGCAACACCAGCAAGTAAAGCTTCTGATTTGGTTGTGGCCTCATTTAGAGTTTTAAATGGAAGGAGAACCTGCTGCCTCCAGAGTCGCATGAAGTACCGATTGCATTAAACATCAAAAATATAATCACTGCAGCAAACTGTTCGTCAGGCTGGGTCTCAGTTGTCTCACCTGTTACACTGGGAAAATAACAATAATAACGTTCTTCAAAATTCACAGGATTCCGAGGAAAACCATTTAAAAAGTGGAGGTGAAAGAACATTGGGAAGTATAATGCTTTGGACCAGTGTCGAGTATTTTTTTATTGTTACTGATGGAGAGAAGACAGGCATATAACACAAGCAATTATCAAGATTGACCGTGATAGCCATTACGTTAAAAATCTAGAGAGCTTTATTAAGTTTTCCTGACGTTACAAAGGACTGAAATGAAATCGATTTTTAAAATGTGAGTTACATTCCTAGGTCAGTCTAATAGGTAAAAGACAGTCGACATTTTCCATCCTGTCGCTGGAGCCTCATTTGGCGTTACTGCTTAATTTAGAATTAACGTTTAAAGGTACCAGACATATAAATTCTAGTAAGATGGTTCGAACGTCATAGGAATAATGCTAGAACTGCAGACTCAAGCAATACCTCAGATACAGTGTATGCAAGAAATATAAAAGGAGAGATTAAGGAAAAGAGTAAAAAGAGCTTAGAGCTGAAGGAGCGTATTAACTATCACAAGACGAGATCAGAAAGAGGGGTTGGGGGGAGTACTGTAGTGCCTGGGGGGACTGCATTAATTAATAATAAATTAACACCAAAATGTCTGTAACCAATTTCGAAACACTAATTCCACATGCATACAATCTATTTTCATCATCTGGGTAAGTCCCAAACCTAGCAACATGCTGTGCATATAGTGAAGAGGTGCTCAACAAATGTTTATAAATAAATGAATGAGGAACGTGGGCATAGGGGCTCCCCCAACACTTAAGCCGTCTCACTGCTAACCATCCTTCTTTCTTACCTACATCCCTCTGACAAATATCTCAAACGGGAGAACATCAAAATCACAGGGTGGCGCAAGAGGCATGAAGAAGGACGTTTAAAAACGCACAGCCTTGGCCCATCTGCTATATTCCCATCAGGTAGATCTGAAGTGGGGCCCAGGTGCCTTGTGTTCTCAGCAAGCTCCCCAAGTGAAAGTGATGCACATCGAAATTTAAGAACCATGGCTCTATGACATATTAATTCTAGAAATTCCTATTTTCCATGAGGTAGAAGGAATCACTTCCGTAAGTCTGCTTGCAAAACCTGTTTCAAGAGAAATGATTCACTTAGACACAGAAGGGGTAGTCTTGGGTTTTAGAAAAAAAAACTATTTAAATGGTTAAATGGAAATAAAAAGACACAGTTAATACTCAGAACTCAAAACCTCTTTGCATTTGACGGAGGTGAATTACAGAGAACTGTCCAAGACACTTCTATAAATGCAAGGAATAGCTTGTTCTGTTGACGAATGTGAGCACCCCACGTCCCGGACCCACACCGCCAGAGAGACTGGGGACGGGGCTCCTCCTGGATACATCACTGCCTGTCTCTGGGGCCAGTTTCCCTTGGACTTTTCAGGACACTTCCACAGCAGGCAATGGGTGATGCCGATTCCACGGACACACCTACATGAACGACTGCCTTTTTTAACATTTAAATTTAATTTTTATTTTACACTGGTATATAGTTGATTTACAGTGTTGTGTTCGTTTCAGGTGTAAGCAAAGTGGTTCAGTTATACATATACATCTATCCATTCTTTTTCAGATTCTTCTCCCATGTGGGTTATTACAGAATATTGAGTAGAGTTCCCTGTGCTATATAGTAGGGCCTTGATTATCTGTTGTATATGTAGTAGTGTGTAACTTAGAAAACAAACTTATGGTTACCGAAGGGAAAAGGTGGGAGGGAGGGATAAATTAGGAGTTGGGGATTAACAACTGCCTTTTAAAGTTTCACTCTCCTTCCTTTGCTCTATCTCCCCTTGCTGTGCTACGCAGGGCTCCTCCCCTCACGCACAGACATACCTTTTACACTTAGCAGTGGTGGGTGGTGGTGAGGCGGGGAAACGATCCCCACCATTTTTAGTGAAATTGACAAAGAGATCCTCAGGGCCTGCCAATCATTCTAGGGCTTCTGTTTCTAATACTGCTGCTACCCAAACGTGCCACTTTACACACTAGTTTACAAATAACCATTGGATCTTGGAAGTGACTCATACCCATGAGAAAGTTTTATAAATGATTACCCCAATGCCTGCCATCTCCAGAATTGTGGTGACTGCAGAGAAATGCTAGTCAAACTACATTACATGAAATATTGTTAGGCATGAATTTAATACAGGTTGACACGTTTGAAAGAAAGTTGTCTCCTCAGGACACCACAGGATACAACATGCTTTTAGGTAAAGAAGCAGGAGACGCAGGGTACTGATCCTAACTCTACTACTAACTAGCTGTGAGCCTCGTTCCAGCACTCCTGTCTTCTCAGCATCAGATTCTTCATCTCTAAGATAAGGAGGTTGCACCACATGATCATTAAGATTCCTTTCAGCTTTAACGCTCTAGAAGAAGTCCACAAAAGAAGATAGGTGTGTAAGAGGGATCCCAGGGGGACTCGCATTTTAAAAGAGAACCTATATATTTTTCTTTTTCTTTTTCTTTTTTTTTTTGCGGTACACGGGCCTCTCACTGTTGTGGCCTCTCCCGTTGCGGAGCACAGGCTCCGGACGCGCAGGATCAGCGGCCATGGCTCACGGGCCCAGCCGCTCCGCGGCACGTGGGATCTTCCCGGACCGGGGCACGAACCCGCGTCCCCTGCATCGGTAGGCGGACTCTCAACCACTGCTCCACCAGGGAAGCCCCTATATTTTTCATTTTTAAAAAAATCAAAGAGATGGCTTCCTAATGGTGGAATTCCGGGTACGGCTGCGCTCAAGCCTTTAAGGTGACCTTTCAGGAATCCCTCCAATCATCCACTCAAAAGACATCTCCCTTGGCTGTTGACTTTCTCCTAAGTTTGTATGATTAATGCTTTAAAAATACTGAGACAGTAGGGTACAGTAACCAAGTATGGTCAAATGAATAAACTACTATTTGAGGAAGGAAATTCTTCTCTGGGTTATAAATAATGCATAATAAGTTAAAGGCTTTTACAGGGACAGGCAACTGCTACCTCTTATAATGTCACTTCTAACCATTGGGACTTGGAAAGAATATCTGTCTAGAGGGTACACTTGCTCAAGACAGAAAATAAAACCCACTTAGGTACAGTGTAAAGATATAATGTGACCCTTCACAGGATCTGGACCCAGCAGGAAGTGGCGGTTTAGCAGCGGTGTTGTTACTGACAGATTCTGGGGCTGATCAAGCCGTTTAGCAAAGCAGAGTTAGGGATCAATAGTCACATCAGCAAGATGCCACAGGTCCTGCTGATTTCTCAGAAATTGTGCTCCACAAAAGAAAGGTCAGCACTGTGGTCAATCAGATGATGCCTGAGGCCACTGGAGATGCAAGGCACTGATGACTCCCAGCGCAAGAATGAAGACTGACCTCGAGGACAGTGCAGTTAGAGAACCAAATTTTCTCTTTAAATTCTACCGAAGAGGAGAAGGGAAAGGGAAGGGCAGTGGAGCAGCCTTTACTCTTAAAGCACATGGGTGTGTAAGAGATTGGAGGAAAGGAGCAAGAAGGTCTCGAGCAAGAAAGTAAAGCACAATGTTCTTATGAAGAAGCAATTGCCCCCTTGGCTTGGTTTTTCTGATCCACAGGCAAGTCAGGCTTCTAGCTGCATAATAAAAAGTTACTTACAGAGGACCAGAAATGACCCAGCATCTAGAGTTATCGAATCCCTAGAGTAACACTCTGTTGACCAGTTTCTGAGATATAGGGCAGATCACCACGTTAGAAACGCCGGAAGATGCAGAGTCAGCCTTTCTTATGAGGAATAAGATGATTAAATAGGCTGCAGGGATTTTCTCCCTTTATGATCTGTAAAAACTGAAGCAGACAAAGTATTCATTCCTCTGGGCTTAATTGATTCTGTGACAGGTACCATGAGGATTAGAGCATTTCTCAAACTCTCTTCTAAAATTATAAAAAGTCCAACTACTTGCTCTGATGAACCCGCACCTACTCCCCCACCCCAAAGCAATCTGCAGTACACGGCATTACTCTTGTTTTCAAGCATATATTTTAAATGTATGAACACAGAGACTTCTCTTTCTTTCAGTCTTCTGTATCACGAAAATGTTTTACCAGCACATAAAATCAAGAATTATGGGGCTTCCCTGGTGGCGCAGTTGTTGAGAGTCCGCCTGCCGATGCAGGGGACGTGGGTTCGTGCCCCGGTCCGGGAAGATCCCACATGCCGCGGAGCAGCTGGGCCCGCGAGCCGTGGCCGCTGAGCCTGTGCGTCCGGAGCCTGTGCTCCGCAACGGGAGAGACCACAACAGTGAGAGGCTCGCGTACCGTAAAAAAAAAAAAAATCAAGAATTATGAAATGAAACATTTTTATTTTCTGTGTGGATGAACCAATGATAATATCTTACATTGAAATAGCTCTCCAGGGTATACTAGGCAAATCCCTAGCTTTTATCTCAATTGACCTTCACAGTCATTCTGAAAAGTGAGTCAGGGGGGCTGTGTATTGGAAAGTATTCCCCAGGGAATGAAAGTTCCAGAGAACACTTGCAAAAAGTTTGGAAAACACTGAGTTTAACAATGTTTAAACACATGTCTGTATCACAGGGCCTCTCAGATGTTTCATGTTAGTTCATTGCAAATCTGTGTGTGTGTGTGTGTGTTCTGTGTGTGTGTGTGTGTGTGTGTGTGTGTGTGAGAGAGAGAGAGAGAGAGAGAGAGAGAGAGAATATATCACAAACTTATTTACCACAAAACACTTTTTCCACTGCACGTCTTATGGAATTCATGTTGGGATTGCCCCTGCATCACCATTTTGCTGAGACATGATAAATATCTACAGTTGCATTTTAGATATGCTATATTCAACAACATTTGATAAATGTTTACCGATCCTCAATATGTCAGACACTATTCTAGGAGCTGTTAACAATGCAGAAGAAAATCCCTGCTTTTATGTAGCTTATATTCTAATGGGGAAAAATTAAATTTTAAAAATTAATAATAAATAAAATATGAAATAGGGATAAATACTAAGAAGGAAAAAAGTAACAGGAAAGGTAACTATGTGTGTGTGTGTATGTGTGTGTGTGTGTGTGTGTGTATGTGTCTGTATGGGCCTGTGTGCTGGGGGAGGGACAATGTTTACATAAGGTAGCCAAAGAAGGCTCCCTGAGGTGATAGCTAAGTAAGGCCCCAAAGGAGGTGAGGGAGGGAATTATCACATATCTGGAAAAGAAGTATTCTGAGCAAAGGGTACAGGAAAGGTCCATAGGTGGGACTGTATCAGAGAGAAGGATTCAAATTTGATTAAACCATGGCCCTGTTTTTCATTTCTACTCTAGCGATTACTCAGTCTATTAAGAAAGAGGCCTAACATTTTTTAAAGCCATGCATGTTTTAAGTACACATAATTAACAAGTCTTGTACTTTACTGTGAGGAATCAGAGTCTTTCATTTGTGGTTTCTCAGACACTTTCCCTAGGGATTCCTGGGACACTTGCAGGAGGGTCTGTGAAGTCAAATCTATTTTCATGAAAATGAGAAGACATTATGGCCCTTTTCACTGATCAGACATGTGCACAGTGGAACAAAAGCAATGGTGGGTAAAAGTGCCAGGGCCTTAGCAAGAATCAAAGCAGTGGCACTAAGGTAGACCTGTAGTCCCTGCATTCTTCACAGCCACGACCCTGCAGGGCAAACACTGCTGGTTTTATTTACAAGTGTCCTTGACAAAACTGTTAAAAAACAGTTAGTTAATTAAATCTCAAACCTGGAGTAAACACATCTTTTAATACTCTGTGGTAAAATAGGGCACATGCATAAAATATTTCTGTTGCATTCTGAAGACCAATGGTTGTCCAGAAGGAAAAGGAGTTTTGCAGTTATTTAAGTTGTGAGCTGATTAGCTGCTTCTCACTAAATATTTTTGTTTGGGAAAATATAGTTATTTTTAATAAACTATGTTATTTTGTTAACATGTAATGGGTTTATGTTATTTTTAATGAATTAATAAATTAATATTAAATTTTTTCCATTTTAATTTCTGATATGGTATTTATTGATAAATGTAACACACATAAACAGAAGCTTTTGTCATCCTCAATCATTTTTAAGAGCATAAAGGGTCCTGAGCCTAAAAAGTTTGAGAAACACTATACTAATAAAACAGCAAAAATACCATGCATGGGCACATATATGAGTATGTATAGTAAGCATAAATACATATGCTTATGTGAGGTGAAATTCACATAACACATTAACCATTTTAAAGTGAACAATTCAGTGACATTTAGTACATTCAGAATGTTGGGCAACCATCACTCTATCTAGTTCCAAAACATTTTCATCACCCCAAAAGGAAACCTTGTATACGTTAAGCAGTTTCTTCCCATTATCCACCTGTATCCAAGCCCCTGGCAACCACCAATCTGCAATCTGTACCTAGGGATTTACCTATTCTGGACATTTCATATAAATGGAATCAAACAATATGTGACCTTTTGTGACTCTCTTCTTTCACTTCACATAATGTTTTCAAGGTTCATCCACGTTGTAACATGGATTGTGGGTGCTACATTCCATATGTATTTGTTTTTAATTAATTATTCATCTTCACATATTCTTTTAAGGGTATATATATGATCTCCGATTAGAAAATCTCTAATTCAATATGAATACACAAGAGTGTGTATTTCTCAATATTTGTCAAGGCACATACAGACTTCCACTGTGCACAGTGACTTCTGCTTATGGTGTTTGTCTACAGAACAATCATGAGGCAACTACTCCAAATAGTGAGGCGACCATCAATCGATGTATGATAAATATAATCACCATTCTCAGCGCCAAGCATATAAAGTGCCTAATGGTGAGTGGGGGAAAATATTATTCATTTTGTAACATTCTCTCATAAAATGTATCTGCACATGCAGGTAATTTTTGTTGTTGTTGTTGTTGTTTAGGGTTGCTGACTTAGAGGGAATGAGCAGTTTACTAGAATGGGGAGAAAAATGAATTTGAGACAGGAGGCCTGGGTTGGAGCCCAGCTCCCAGTTTATTAGATATGATACTTTCAGCAACTTACTTCCTCTTTCAGGCCTCAATTTTCCCACTTTGAATGAGGAGGTTGTCTCTCCTACCTTTTGCACACGTGTCTCCATCTATCAGGAGTCATTCACGTAACCATCTTCAAGATTTTTGCCCACATGTACATCACCTCTATTATGTGCTTACATTTTAAATGACTCATTTTTTTATAAAAGCAAATTTATTTGAAAAGAAAACCGTATTATTACTAATAAATATGGTAAACCAGTGTCACTTGCAAACAGAAAAAAATATAATGAATCACTTTCAGTCATCCAAGGATCCCCGTTACATCATCTTTTTTCCTACAAAACATCCCACCTTTTGGATAATACTGCTCATGCAGCCATGATCAACCCTCTTTGTGAATCGATAAGCTGTGGCCTTGCTTACTTTTAGAAGTTAAGATTCATTACTTATTCTCTCTCCCTTGGAAAGGCTGATGGAAGTATTTATGGTTTTGGGTACCACAGTAACCGAGCAGTGCTTGGCAGAGCTTTGAGATAACAGGATGTAAGTGACATCCTTAGCTTGGGGCTTGTTTTGAACATGAGAACCCGTGTGAATTCAGAAAAACCCCAAATTCCCCAAATAGTTACAGTATGGCTCTTGAGTGTACCAAACAACTGGACCACATTTCAGTTTCATTGCCTCTTGGACTCTACCTATAATGAAAGGGACTCAAGATGCTAGGAAGCACTTGGCACCTGACTCCCCTTTTCTTGGGCACAGAAGTTACTCCAGGGAAATACATGATCTTCTGTACTATTTATAGTACAAAGCCTGTTGCAAACTGATTGCAAAGATGGTCCCTCCCTTCATTCATGCACATACAGCTTCTTCCATCAAGAGGAGAGGTGAGTCTATCTCTCCACCCCTTAAATCTGGACTGGCCTTGTGACTTGCTTTAGCCAATAAATAAAAGAGCTCATAGAGTCAGTAAGAAAATTAGAAGAGATAGTGTATGCAATCTACTTAGCACAGTGTCGGGCACATAAGTCCTGGTTAAGTGGTAGCAATTATCATTGAGAGTATGTATAGTATAAACAGCATGTACCAGGAATGTTGCTCTCTGTTCCAGGAACTTTGATCTTCATGTTTCCCTCGCCCTTCTCTCCTCTCCCCCCTCATCTTCTGGCTAGGCCCAGATGCTATCAATCGATGGATGGCATGACCAGCTAAAGAGTTTGCACAAAGCATACACGGGTTACAGTTTCCAAGAAAGTGGGAATTAACCAATCTACCCTTGGGTTCACCACAACCGCAGATCCACCCTGGAGTTAAGGACATTTATGACATAATCTAGTTGGAGCTAGTTTAATTGAAAATATCTTCCTTGGGTAATTTTGAACCCGCACTGAAGAACTAGGAAAACAGACACAATTTGTTGAGTGTCATTGGCTAAGCACTTCATGTGCACGATCTCATTGAATCTTCACAGCAACTCTCTGAACGCCCTGAGACAGACTCTAAATTGTCCCCATTTTACTGATGAGAAAACTGAGGCTTGGAGATATGAATAATTTGCCCAATTATGTGGAAGGTGCTGTGAAAAAATTTAAATAAGAACCGATTCTTGTTCCTCAATCTTTCAATACTAAAGATCCCTTTAATTTTCTCTTTCCTTAGTGGAAAGAGAGAGTTTTGAGAGTTTTAATTTACCATGTAACAGTATTATTATTGGATTGGTCAAAAAGTTCATTTGGATTTTTCCGCAGGATGCTATAATATTTAAATCAACCTCTGTCTTGGACGATGTCAAAGTGCTAGACCTCCTGGTTTGGAACTGTTGAACTAGCCCTAGCTCCTCATTTGCAACTGAAGAAACAGAAGCTCAGAAATAGGCTCAGGGATTTGCCAAGGCCACTCTGCTCCCATGTAGAAGGAAATCACTAAAATCTAGGTCTTGTTATTCCCTGTAGCCATTTCATTTTCCATGACAAAATTCTCTGGAACATGCTCTAGTCACAGGAACAATTTGTAACCAAGTCACCGGTAGGAGGTGACAGAATTAAGGCAACAATCATCGAAGAGGCTTGTCACGTATTTAAAATCTTCATGGCAGCTGCTCTGTATGTGCCCCACCTCTTGGCTAAGTGATTATTAACCGCAAGAGAAGGTTCTGATACCATGTAGCGTAAAGGCGAAAAAATTAAGAACTTTTTAAAGACAGGTGACAACCAAAGCAGATTACAAATTACATGAAAGATGATTCGCGTGTCACTGGAGTAAAGGATTTCCATAAAGGGATGTAATGATGTACTGGGAAGAACGCGGAACTGTGTCATCATTCTTGTTAATTTGGGGCTTGCTTTACAAGATGGCATTATGTCTTCCAGTTTGGTGTCATAAAGGCTGCAACAGTGGGAGAAAGCTTCATGCGATAAATGGGACAGAAGCAGGACCTTAAAATACAAGGTAAATTTGAGACTTATGTGAGGTCTTGCCCAGGGAAAATTAGGGCTGAAGATCTCCCACCCTATTCCCAGGGACTGCTAATTCTGGTTCCCTGGGGTCTCCCAGGACAGTGGAAGGGAAAGAGGGGAGGGGAAGGGAAATAACCATCGATGTTTACTGAGCACCTCTTATTACGTGGCAGGCAGTAGACTAGGATTTGGAAGACATGAATGGATTGAACCTTTACAGCGGCAACCTCAGTTAAAATGCTGCCTGTACCAAGAAGTAGCAAAGCATGGGGGTGTGAATGCAGCCTTGGAAGCTAGACTGCTTGGGCTCAAAACTTGGCTCTACCCCTTCCTACCTGCGTGAATTCAATCAAGTTATTCACCTCTGCCTACCTCAGTTTCCCCAAGTACAAAATGGGTAAAAGTGTACCTACAAAATAGGGTTATTGTAAAAGTGCAATTATTTCGTAAATATTTAAAGAATATATATAATGCTCTTGTACACGGTCCTGGCTGGATAAATATTAAATAATATTACATTATGAGTAAACCAAGGCCCAAAGAGGTTAAGAAATGTACCCAAGTTCACACAGCGGAGAAGTTGCTGAACTTGACATTCTGATTCCATGACCCTTGGTCCTTTCCTTTCACCTTGGGGCTGCTCAGGCTGAGTTGATGGGATATGAGACCAAAACAGGCCAGAAGCTGCATTACAATGCCAGGCCAGAAACTGCATTACGTTCCCTAGTAAGCGCCCCGCACAGCACTAACCTGCATATCTCCACCCATTTCCCCCAAAACCAGTCCAAGCCACTGACTTCCAGACAGAAGTCCTGTGTCTCTCCTCCTGCTCTTGTCTGGAGTCTCCCAGCAAACCACGCAGCTGTCCCCACTTACACAAGCCCCAAATGCACATGGTCGCCAAATGAAACAAGGACTTTATGCACAAATTTTAAAGAATTTTCACTCCCTACAATGACTGAAGGGCATGAACGCTCAACCGAGAGATAAATTTCTCTAAGAGAAATTACTGCTAATCTTATCAAGAGGCCAAGAATTTAAGCCCTTACTTTTTGTGTTAATTTTGATTTTGTTTATTTATAAGTAAATCTTAAACTTGGAAACATAAGTCTGATTGTCTATCAGTTCTAAAATTGGTGGTTTTGGAAACTCTAATATGTTTTTCAGGGGGTCAGATATCCAACTGGTAGAAATCATCATCGTCGTCATCATCATGAAAGCAAACACTCAAACATTTTTATGTATCAAACGCAATTCTATAAGTTTTACATCTACTATCGAAGACAATCTGTAAGCCCCCCTACAAGGGGGATCTATTATTATTCCCAATTTATATATGAAGAAGCTGAGGCCCAGAGAATTTAAAGGATTTTCCCAGGCAGCCTTGCTCCATAAAGGCTTCCGTGTGATCTAAAGCTGTCAACCCAGCTTCCCCAAATCTTTAACTTGGGACACAGACGCAGCCTAAAGTCATCCCAAATGTGGCCATGGAATAACCCCCACCCAAGCCTCATCTGAAAGCGTAAGAGATGACTAAATAGCGAGAGGAGGTTTCCATTGAATAATAATATTAAACACTGCCAGGGAATTCCCTGGTGGTCCAGTGGTTAGGACTCCACGCTTCCATTGCAGGGGGCATGGGTTCGATCCTTGTTCGGGGAACTAAAATCCCTCAAGCCATGTGGCTTGGCCAAAAAACAAACAACAACAAAAACACTGCCAAAGGATCTCAGGTTTCTTAACCAAAGTATTTATTTGGTGAATATCTACCCACTGATATGACCATTACTAGAATGGAAGTGTGGTTCTAGCCAGTGTTCACCTGACAGGATGAATCCTAGCTTCAGAGCACATAGTACACTACAATATTATTTCTACTTATTCATTTTCCTTCTTATAGAAGGATGATAATATGTCCCTGTGCAATGTCATGTAACTGCAGTGCCCGCCTATCAGAAGAGTGTACTTCCTGTTCCACT
This sequence comes from Grampus griseus, assembly GCF_964374135.1. Lineage (NCBI taxonomy): Eukaryota > Metazoa > Chordata > Mammalia > Artiodactyla > Delphinidae > Grampus > Grampus griseus. Next base: position 42,961,463 of record NC_139000.1, on the reverse strand, counting down.
ACCAATGGGCTTGGCCATTGCTGAACCCTACCGGCTCCCTTACTTTTCTTCTGCCCCAAGAGCAGCCTATCCCAAGACATTGTTGCTCCTTTAGAATGAAGAAGGCACTTGGAGTCACAGCTGACCCTCAGCAGCTTATAGCATGAGTGAGAAATACGCCTTAGCTGTTGAAAGCCACCGACATTGAGGACTTTTGCCATCAGAACATAACCTGGTGAAAGCTGACTGACACAAAGCAGTATCTAAAATGATGCCTAAAAATTCGAAGATGTCTGCTGATCATCCTCAAGCTACATGAGTTTCTGAAAGCCATTCTGGGCTCCCCACTGTGTTAAGAGAAACAGAATTCTGTGTTAAGAGAAAAGGAACTGGAAAGGGAACAGTGGGCTGCAGGAAATAGAGTGTGAACAAAAACCACATCAGAGAAGCAGAGTGACAAAGCAAAAGCCATCAACAAAAGGGCATAAATAATAAAGGAATACCATCCATCACAAAGCATCACATACAAACGTGCACCACTAACAACAGAGAAGGGGACAAGGAAACAGAAAGTAGGAGAGCATCCGGATGCCGAAGGACGTTATCAAAGAACGACAAGGAAAGAGAGAGACAAGATGGTGGGAGGAACTGTGAATAGTCTTAAGAGAAAAAAAAAGTTGGACCGCAACATTACGTTTGCTGCAGCAAGTCCCCTGCTAGAAGGAAAGTGCAGTGAGGCAGCCTCTCCTCCGGGGAAACATTCCATTTCAGCTGGGGACAGCCCCACCAGATTCTAACACACCCTTTCAGGGGGCCATGAACGGTGCCTCCTGCCTCCCCGTGAATCAATGCCCTGGGGCCTCGCTACTGAAATTGGAGGTGGCGGTGGGGGGGGGGTGTCGGGGGGGGGCCGCTGGCGGCATCGGCATCACCTGAGAGCCTGTGAGAAGGGCAGAATCGCAGGTCCCACCCCAAACTGCACTGAATCAGAATCTGCATTGTAACAGGATCCCTGGATGATTCCCATGCACAGGAGAGTTTAGTAAGTGCTGCCATTATGTCCACTCGTCCTGAAGTAAATGCATTACGCCCCTGATGCATGTCAAAATGGAAATATAAGTTATGACTCAGGTATAGCATACTAGAAATTTAGCTCTAACATTCATTAGTTGTGTGCCCTGAAGCAAGTCACTTGACCTCTCCCGAGCTTCAGTCTCCCCCTCTGTATACTGAGCATAACGATACCTTTCTCAGAGGATTGCTGTGAAGGCCAAATGAAATAACATATGTTAACTGTAGAGTAAATACTGATAGATGTCAATTCCCTTGCTTGAAGGCCAAGAACAGGTTTTGCTGAGGAGTGAGTGGCAGGGGTAAGAAGCAGGAGAAAGATATTTTGAGGAAATGAGGGCAAAGAGAAGGTCCAGCAAGGGATACTGTTCATGGCAAGACACTAGCTTAACCTGAACGTTCCTAGCTGGCCCTCCTTGTTCTCTGCCCTCTGTCTTTGAAACAGCAGAAGTGTATTCAGAAAGGAGCTGGACGCTAGAAACCGTGGCACACAAGGGTTTACTCGCAGCATCTCCTGCCCCACAGCATACTAATTATTTAGCAGATGTGCATGACCTAACTACACAGCTAAGTCTCTGAGAGTCAGTGATTTTCCACTTGCGTCCCAACACTTATAAGAAAATATCACCCCAAGTATAGTTCCCTCGGCATATATTAAAGCTTCCCAACACAATATCAGCCAAGGAATTACCACACTGTATACAAATCATCCTGTTAGACAATAGATTCCTCTTTTAAAAAATCATATAAGGTTTTTAGGAAAACTGGTGTCCTATAAACCTGAAAATTTCATTAATGACAGAATTTCAAGCCCAGACTAACCTTGAGCTCTGTCTCTCTAAATTTCCTTTCAATTCTGTGTGGCTGTTTCCCTTTTTTCACCAGTGTGAATTAATGAAACTCTTAAGAAAGTTACAGGCAAAGCAGGACCTCTATCCAGGGGCTAATATGTCTGATGCATCTTCATCTCTGTATGTATTAAATTTAGCGACCACGTGGCCTCTGTCACGCCATGGCATAAGAAACGTTGATCTGGAGATATATGTTTCTTAGTGCGAGACTTTGGAAAGAGAAGAATTCAGCTTAAACTACATTAAATTGCACTAAACTAAAATTACCCTCTATTGCATCAATATGGGGGTGCATTTAGCTTTTTGGCCAGTTAATGAATATGCTCCATATGGAAAAATAGTGGTAAGGTGGGTGGAGACAGAGAGAGAGAGAATTTGACAGAATTACACCTCCTTCGTAGGAGGGAAGGAGCTCCTGTGACGGGCAATTGAATTCCCTTCCCCCCATTCCATAGACCTCTCAGCCGAAGCTGACACAAGTGACATCCAGGCAACCGTAGGCCCATCACAGGTATGAAGGATGATGCCCACAGGCCCTCCAGAGACCTGCTTCTCAGGAGCCTCCTTCCCATCACAGGTGACATTTGGTCTCCAGAGCCTGTGGAGCTCCACATGTTTCCACCAATGATGCCTCCGTTAATCTCACATTTGCAAACTGTTTGTCGGAGGCCGTCACACAAAACTGCAAACTCAGTGGGCTTGCTTTCCTGCGTGTTTCATGCAACACAGCTTCAGCAGGAATGTGTTTCATCGTTGGATAGTCTCCTCTTGGACAAGTGCTGTATATTTTTACTCAGTCATTTTCTCGTATGGAGATAAAACCAAGCAACCAAACTCCAACTGAAACCATCAAACTACCTTTTGAAAGGGTAGACCAATTTTTGTTCCTACAGATGAGATTGGAAGCAAAGGCATGGGACTCCGAAGACACAGACTCTCTGCCCAGCTCTGCCACCTACCAGCTGTGTGTCCTTAGGCAAGGCTGGATTTCACCTCTCTGGCCTTTTTCGTCTCCTCTGTGATGTAGATATAACAACATGTGTCCTACCCCGAGGTTGAGCAAATGAGATCACACAGGTGGAGGCAATTATGAAGTGTAATACTACTTGGCTTGAATGACCACGCCAAGTATAACAGCAACTAGCTTGACCGATCCATAAGGCTCAGTTTTTCTTCAAATAATTGCGAGAGGAAGTGAAAAGAAAAAGAGAAAGTGGCAGATCCTGCTTCTTCGTCCCAAATAACATTTGTAACTGGTGTGGCGTAGATTGTATTATGATTGTCTTAATTGAGTAGCAAGGCAGCTTCAGATTAGTTGATCAAATTCACATTTTTTACATTAGCATAGTACTGTACAGTCTCTCAGATGTGTCAGGAGCACAGACCCAGGTGTCACAACGTTCTATGAGACAAGTTAACCTTTCTGAGCCTCTCTGCATCTTGAAATTTGATGGATTTCATCCAGAAATCAATTTGGAAAGATTTACCAAGAAACTTGAGACTCCTTGTATCTTTTGCTCCAGTAATTACATATTTGAGAAGCTATTTTAATGACCTAATCCTAAACAGGACAAAATGTTTTAGGTACGAAGATATTTGTTATAGTGTAATTAACAACAGCAAAAAAAGAGGGACAATCAAAATGTTTAACCACAGTCCAACTTCTTTATAAAAATGCATGTTATTATTTAAGATGTCGATTCAGAATGCTCTGCAATAACATAGGGAAATATTTAATAAATTATGTTAAGTAAAATAAAAATCAGGGTACCAAAATGTATGAATATCCTACTTTAATCCCCCACACAGGAAAAACTAAGAAAACTACTTTGCCATAACATTGCCAAGAGTCATGCTTCAATGAAAGTGGTTAATTTTTAGGCTTTTTTCTATTGTTTACAGTTTATTTTCAGTTTTCCTCTATTTCCCAAATTTGCTTTAATGTTTCTTATTTTATAAATAAATGAAACCTAAAACATAATACTAGGAGGTTAAAATAGTCTAAAGTCACCTGTTTCAATGTTAAAGATCTATGCTTCTATGATAGTTTCAAATGTAAAGATCTGTGATTAAAATAACTAACAGTTTCAAAGCAAGAAATCACTAACGAAAGACTATGGCTATAGAACGCTGTGTTTAAACATGTGGAATCCCAATGCCTGTTTCCACAGCACTCCCAGAAGTGACGGGCCAGGGTGTGTCCAGTGTAACACAGGGCGGCTGTATATAAATCTTGCTGAGAGCAAAAGTCTGAGAAAGAGGCCAGTAGTAAGAAGCATGACTCAGTGTTTATGAGATTCATCGGAACGGTCTATGTAAATGCCAGCCTATGAAACCCTGTGTGTGTGAATTATTTTTACAGCAATGTCATACTTGGTCAGAAGGCTATTTTAGCATGAAATAATTCTATAGGTGTGAGAAATACATTTTCCCCCCTCATAGGGCTCAGAGTGACATAATACTTTGGAGAGCTAATGAATTTTACAAAATGTTTTAAAAGCCGGTTCTGGAATGGTATTTTGATCTGCATCCACCACAGTGAGTTTATGTCTGGATTCTTTTGGAGACTGGAGTCAAGAGTGATGGTGCTTCAGGCCACGGTCCAGGGGGAATCAGCCAGCTGGCAAGCTCATGACCAGTTCCACACCAATGAGGCGGCTTTGCTTTGTGCATGGCTTGATGTTAGGGTCTTACACAGCAAATTCACAAAGAAAGAATAGAAGAAATATTCAGCTACAGAATAAAATTCTCCCTCTTGTTTATCTTTCACTATGACCTATATACATGTCCTAAGACCATGTTTTCAATTTGCCTACAATCTAAAAAGAAAAAAAAAAAAACAGTTTTCTCAATGATCTTGATAAACACACAAAATATAAAACAAACCCTGAATTGAAATTGAGGTTTGTATTAATCCACACGGATGGGTCAAAACGCTGCTCACCTTTCTTTGAAAGGATCCAGGCCTCCAAAAGTCAGTGGCTTTGGGAGTCTGTTTATATGGTAGCTGCCAAAGGGTGAGAGAATTCTGCGTGGTGTTTCAGCCAGGAGATGCTGCATACAAACCAAATCAGGCTGCTAAGGGCAGCGGGAAGATGAAAGCGTTAACAAAGCAGAGGATGGAGGCCAGAGAGTGACTTGCCCCCCGCCTCCCTGCAAAGGGACTCAGGGACACTGCCTTCCCAGGGAAGCAGCCAGGCACGTGTTCTCGCAGACATACCCATGGCAGGGGAGCAGCTAATCTATCCACCTGTCAGGACACTTCTGTCTGCCCAGGGCCAGGTGCTAGTCTGGCCAGCAACACAGGCCACTTGCTAGAGAAAACGTGTATGAAGAGCGCAAAGATTAGCAAAACGCTCCCACGTCAGGATGAGCTTCTGCCCCAGCCCTTACTTCTCTTCCATTCTGGAGAGCAAGAGGGAAGCATGCACAACTCTGTCTTGCACCCTTCAGTTAATTAATAGATCATTCTTCACAGCACAAAATAAAGGACATAATTGAATTGTTGGGCCTCTTTAAAAACAAGCCACTTATCCTTTTTTATTTTTTTTTAATTTTTATTGAAGTATAGTTGATTTACAATGTTGTGTAGCTTCAGGTGTAGAGCAGTGATTCAGTTATACATATTTTTTTTCAGATTCTTTTCCCTTATAGTTCCCTGTACTACACAGTAAAACAAAGCCATTAAAGTCCTATTTTTTTTCAACTGAGAGAAAGAAATGGTTCCTACGAGTGGGAAATCTTCCATTAAAACCTTTCAGATAATTGAAAGTCCAGCAGCAGGCTGCCCCTCCCTCTCTGGCTGTTCTTAGGGATGTTATTTTCCAGGCCATGGTCATTGCTGCAACTTCTCTACCGAGTCCAGAACCAGATTAAGTTCTCAACTCAGTGTGGGAGTGGAGAGCGGGGTTTCTCCCATCTTGTATGTGCCACGGGCCTATTTATGCCTTCCCACATCAGGCTCACATTTTTAGCACCATCACTCTCCGTCCTGACTCATGATCACTTGCTATAAACCATGACATTTCGCATATCTGGCTTTGCTTAAGAATGAGGTCACCTATGCAAGGGACTTTTCCAGACAACTGAAGCTTACCCTCTGTGTGACAATTTCTGTTCAATTTTTTCTCTGTTAATTATCTGAGTTGGATTTTGTATTTTCTGAAATTGCTCACATACCCCACCTTCTCTTAAATAGACACCGAGCTTAAATAGTTTTTCTTCCTTGATTATTCAGGGTCATTACTGTGAACTTTCTGTCACTGATGTTATGGCCTCCAAAGGCTGTGCAGGTATTTAGGAGCATTTGCCCTACATGACACTTGCTGAGAATCTGGGTCCATTTCTTTTTTTTTTTTTATAAATTTATTTATTTATTTATTTTTGGCTGTGTTGGGTCTTCGTTGCTGTGCGCGGGCTTTCTCTAGTTGCGGCGAGCAGGGGGGGCTACTGTTTGTTGCGATGTGCAGGCTTCTCATTGTCGTGGCTTCTCTTGTTGTGGAGCACAGGCTCTAGGTGCGGGCTTCAGTAGTTGTGGCACATGGGCTCAGTAGTTGTGGCTCGCGGGCTCTAGAGCACAGGCTCAGTAGTTGTGGCGCACGGGCTTAGTTGCTCCGCGGCATGTGGGATCTTCCTGGGGCCAGGGCTTGAACCCATGTCCCTTGCATTGGCAGGCGGATTCTTAACTGGGTCCATTTCTTAAAGGTTTGTTTGATTTTGGTTTTGTTTGTGCAGTTCCCCTATTGTAAGTTATAAGCAATTACAGCCTCTGGCAACCATTTCTCCCACCACCTTACTCTGAGAAACCGAGCTCGTGGGTATTCTGTCAAAGCGCAAATTAAGTAATAAGGATGACGATAAGCACTAACATTTGTGGGTCTCTGCTACTTTCCCAGCATTCTTCAAATGACTTACAGGTATCATCATACCAATGGGCTCAGAAAGAGAGTCTGGGGGATCTCCCTGCGAGAAAAGAACCAATTATAAAGATACGGTTTTTTTTGTTTGCTTGTTTTGGTTTTTTGTGTGGTACGCGGGCCTCTCACTGTTGTGGCCTCTCCCGTTGTGGACCACAGGCTCTGGACGCACAGGCTCAGCAGCCATGGTTCACGGGCCCAGCCACTCCGCGGCATGTGGGATCTTCTCGGACCGGGGCACGAACCCGTGTCCCCTGCATCGGCAGGTGGACTCTCAACCACTGTGCCACCAGGGAAGCCCAAAGATATGTTTTTAATACTCAATTGCAGGTGTCTGAAGGAAAGCTGCCTTTGTGTAACTTTCAGTTTTCCGGAGACCTTGGGTCAGCCGATGTGGCCAAATAAAGTGAACTCCAGACACATGAGCTCTTGCTCTTGCAAATCATTCCATTCTGAGCTTTTGGAAGGATTTCCTTCTATGTCTCACCACTTTTCAAACATGCCTCCCCCCTGAATCCTGTTATTCTTCACTTATCTCCTATTTCCCTTCCAATTCCACCTCCACCTTCCTTCTTTCCTTTCTCCCTCTGTTCCTTCACCCCTATATGTGTCTCCGAGTATAACCAGCAGTTTTCTGAGGCACTGCTAAGCTGGCAGACTCGAGAGCAAAAGCGAAACTGTACAGCAGAGAACTTGAGTCCTAATCCCAGCTCTTCTGGCCAGCTGTGTCACCCGGGCCGAGCTCACCCAATCTACACTCACTCGCTCACTCACTCAAACAATTCTTCTGTCTCCAGCAAGAGAGTGACAACAATGAAGGAAAAAGATACAAATAAACTTACTTACAAAACAGAAATAGATCCACGGACATAGGAAACAAACTCATGGTTACCAAAGGGAAAAGGAGGGGAGAGATAAATTAGGAGTTTGGGATTAATATATCCACACTACTATATATAAAATAGATAACCAATAAGGACCTACTGTATAGCACAGGAAACTATACTTAGTATTTTGTAATAACCTATAAGAGAAGAGAATCTGAAGAAGACTATATATAACTGAATCACTGTGCTGTACACCTGAAACTAATGCAACATTGTAAATCAACTATACTTCAATAAAAAAAGATAATGAATGTGTTTGGTAACCACACGGAAATTGTTGTTAACAGTGAGTTAAAAAGAATACTTTATAGACTATATTCAGAATTTGGGATTTGAACTGGAGCTCACATTTAATTGTACACTATTCATAAAGAAAATGGTAATGATAAAATTACAGAGAAAAGGTTTCCGCTAAAAAATGCATTTTGAGAATTTCACTGTATTAATTACTACTTATTTATACATAATACTACTAAATCTAAATAAGTTTCTGAATCGAAATAATGTTTGCACATGTTTTCACGCATCAGTTTTTAATATAAGACATCTAAACAAGAGCAAAAGAAAGCTTACTGTAGGTCATTTAAAACTCTGTCATTTGTTAAAAACAAAAACAAACAAAGAAAAAACAATGAAGGAAGCTGGAAAACAAAAAGCTGTACTCACAACCTTGATGGCAAATAAGGAACAACTTCTAACTGTTTTAAAAAAGCCATTCTCATTATTAAAAATTCACTAAATACCCACAATATTTCAGTCACTCTAAAACTAGTCACAGACCCTATCTTCCAAATAGTTTATCAGTGTTTTATTTTTCTTTCACCTAGGTAGACAGTGAAACAGTCTCCCAATTTATTCAACCAAATCATAGACAGCCCAGCACCATATTTTTCTCACAGCAGGTTCTCAGTAATAGTGATTGATTACTCAGTTATCCAAGGGTTTTTTTTTTAACATAAAACAGTCAAAAACTAAGAAATGAATCTCTCTTGGGTCAAAGTGAACTCACTACCTAGCCCTCCCATAAACCTGCCGAGTTGCTCACGTTTTATTTAAAGAGAATTAAATGTTCTAGGACATCTGGTGGTAAGACACGAATGTGGCAGAGGGTCCTGGAATGGGAGTCAGGTGATCTGGGAGCAAAGTCTGGCTCTGTTCTTTACTGGCGGTGAAACCTTGGTCAAACTTCTTGCCCCACTGAACCTCAGTTTCCTCAACTGCAAAGGGAAATAATAGCTACCTCACGAGACTATTTTGGGTATTAAGTGGAAAAATCTATTTCTTAGAACTAAGACAGATAATCAACAAATTCGAACTAAAGGGAGCTAAAAATCATCCCTGTTTCTATAAAATGTAAATAGGGCTTCCTGGCTCTCTTGTCCACCATGGTCCTATTCATGTTTTTATTACTGTGGGTGGAGGACACATTCTTACCTTAGTACATACATACCTGCAACCAGCCCTAATATATTATTGTTCTCATTTGACAGATGAGGCCAGTCTGGAAGGCCTTCAACTTTCCTCTCAAGGACTGAAAATCTTCTCTGCCAATCTCTCTCATGACATTAATACTGGCCCAGAAGCATCAGAATAAGCTGGGCAAGCTTGGTGTAGTGGCTGGGATTGGGGGAGTCTAATTTTTACCCTTTGGACCACACAGCAGAGGATCTAAGGCTCTAATAGTTCCACTCTGTCTGCTGATCTGCCCAATGTGGTTTTGCAGAGCGCCCCATTCCCTCCCCTGCCTCTCTCCAATCCATTCATGCTTTAATTCCACCAGTATTTACAGATTCCAAGCAATCATGCGTAAAAACTAGCCTCATTATTTTACAGTAACATTTCGTATGAAGTGTGCACCATATACAAAAGGGCTGTATGGCACTCCTTGACCTTACTGTTTCTCACCTCCTTCTAGTAAACCAACCAGAATTCCCTTATACGGTCGCCATCCCCTCTTCAGATTCAGATGTCTAGGAGTCTGCACCTGTTCATCCACTTATTCATTTTACTAAGCCACTACAATGTCTCATGCATTGTGCAAGCCTCTTGCCTTATGGCTTCATTCATTCTAAAAACACTGTGTTCTTTTTGTGCTTAGCACAGTCATGGCTCATGGTCCCAAGAAGCCCCTGAAACATGTAGCAGCTCCAAAGCACTGAATGCTGAGTAAACTGACCAGTATGTTTGTTCCTCATCCATCAGGTGATCCCCACAAGCTGAAAGAGTGTCTCCCCCTCATCTTTTTCTAAGGAACAGACTTAAGTATTCCCTGACAGGAAAAGAAGTAAAGAAGATCTGCATGCAGCAGTTCCTTAAGGTTGATGGCAAGGTCCCAACTGATAGACCTCATCTACTGGCTTCAAGGAGGTCAGCAGCATTGGCAAGACTGGGGAGAATTTCTATCTGATCTGTGATACAAGGGTTACTTTGTTGTTCATCGTATGATACCGGAGGAGCCAAGTACAACTTCTACAAAGTTAAGAAAGATCTTTGTGGGCTCAAAAGGAATCCCTCATTTGGTGGTCCATGATGCTCGCACCATCCACCATCCTATCCCCTTCAAAGTGAACGACACCATTTAGACTGATCTGGAATCTGGCAAGATGACTGATTTCAACAAGTTTGACACTGGTAACCTGTATATGGTGATCAGAGGCGCTACCTTGGGAAGAATTGGTGTGATCGCCAGCAGAGACAACCAGGTTCTCTTGATGTGGTTCATGTGGAAGATGCCAACGGCAACATCTTGGCCTCCCCACTCTCCAACGTTTTTGTTATTGCAAAGGCAAAAGACCATGGATTTCTTTTCTCTGAGAAAAAGACATCTGCCTTACCATTTCTAAAGAGAGAGACAAGAGACTGGCAGTCAAACAGGGCAGTTAGTGAAATGACCGCTAGGTGACATGATTGGAACGGTCTTTGTACTTAATTAAAGAAAATGTGTCACGATTAATGGCAAAAAATACCTCACAAACAAACAAACAAGCAAACAAACAAAAACTGCTTACTGAGCTTCAGGCACTGCACCAGGTTCTGGAGATACAGTGGTGAGCAAACCCATACAGAGACCCTGGTCCCTACTCTCGTTAATCAAACAAACATGCCCAATAGAGATATAATAACAAGTTGAGGTAAATGACCTAAAAACATCACCCCAAAACCTGACTTAGACTCATGAATTGGGGAAGCTGGGTGGGAGGGGTCATTCAGCAAAAGGCTTCCCTTCTCCTTAACCTGATCAGAAGAGGTAGGAGTTATTCAAGCTTAGGGAGATAGGAGGAGAATCCAGCAGAAGCTGGACAGCAGATGGGTCAGATCCCAGAGTCAGGTTAAGAGTGTTGTTGGTTCTTCAAAGGGCAATGGAAAGTGATAATAAGGATTTAAGGGAATGATGGGACAGATGTGAAAGATGCTTTCACAATGATCTCCCTGGTAGCAGTGGGAGAGCGGTTTGCGGGAGATCAACTTGTTAGCTGGCCATTGCAGTCATCTGGATGACTTAGTGATGTCTGGGATATGGTGGGTGGGGAAGGGATGGAGGAAAAGAAAGTTCCCAGTTGGAGAAACTGGATGAATAATAATGCCGTTCACTGAGATAAGGAACTGCAGGAAAGGACCAGCTTGGGGGCAAATGGAGAGAAGCAGCATTGTTCCAGGTTCTGTGCTGAGGGCTGTAGGTACATTATTTTGGCTTTATGACAAACCTGCAAAGTAGGTATCATTATCTCATTTTTCAGATAAAAACCCAAGGCTGTATTATCAGCTTAGTTTTTCTAACCCAACCTTTGTGGCTCTGATTTTGCAGGGCAATCTAGTGCCCAATTAGCCTCCCAAGAGCTCTTAAGAAGAAAGATTACCTTTCCCTGGAAACCAAAGCCCAAAGTCACAGAGCTCAGATCGGAATGGATTTGGAACGTTGCCAGAGATTTTGAGTAGGCTACTCTGGGACCCATGGCAGGCAGCCACATATGATTGTGCAGGTTGCATACTGCACAAACCCAGAGGGTGCCAGTCATATCAAAGTCCATGTGAATGCTGCCTCCTGAATATATCAGCCCTGTCCCTCTCCAGTTTCTTTTCAAAGAAGACTCCAAACTCCGACTCTCCAATAAACCTCAGGGTTCAAAAAGAATCAGTGACCAAGGCAACACCGTGCACCTTACCCCTCTGGTCCCAGATGTTCTTTCCTCTTTTGCAGCCTTCATTCAGACCCAGGTATTCATCCCTGACCCTTGTCTGCTTACCTAGTACCCCAGGGAGGAGTAGATGTAAAGGTAGAGTGAGACGTCCATCACCAAACCACTATTGCTTACAAGAGCTCCCCAGACTGATACACCAAACCTAAAACATTGTTAATATCTGCCCAAATAAATGCTACGTAGAAATAAACAAGTTATACCAAAGCTGTCACCTTTTTACGTAGTTAACATAAAATATTCCTCAAATTTCTGATTAAAGGGCGTCCTTGCTCACCTGCTCGCATCTTCCCAGACCCAAGGTGATGTCTGAACAGCAGTGACCAATTGTTTATCTTTGAGGAAGATCAGTCCCCTCTGAGATTTACACTGAAAAAGCCTGGTTCTTCTCCACAGGCCCGGGGGCTGGGACAAACCACAGCTCTCGGTCTGAAAGCTCAGGCAGTGAGAAATGGAGCTGACTCTAAGACTAAAGCAATCAAGGGCCCTTTTCTCATCAGCCCCTAAGACGGTGGAACCACATTCACAGAAGTACTCTGGATTCCTGAGTTTCTTCCTTGGGAATGCTCCGGCAAGAGGCACAGTCTCAAGTGCACCAGCCCTCGGTTATGATGGGGAGGGAGCTGATCCTGTGGTCTGTGATCAGAACGAGCTCAGCTTTCCAAATGAAACTCCTCCGCCAGCATCTCCATCATTACTAGTCCTTACCACCATGGCCCTTTAAAAGGTACCAACATTCTTTTTTTTTTTTTTTTTTGCGGTACGCGGGCCTCTCACTGTTGTGGCTTCTCCCGTTGCAGAGCACAGGCTCCGGACGCGCAGGCTCAGTGGCCATGGCTCACGGGCCCAGCCGCTTTGCGGCATGTGGGATCTTCCCGGACCGGGGCACGAACCCGTGTCCCCTGCATCGGCAGGCAGACTCTCAACCACTGCGCCACCAGGGAAGCCCGAAACATTCATTTTAAAGACGCTTTTTATTGATACACATGACCTTGTTCCTATAAAGGAAATCAGGAAGGATATATTTCTCAATTTCCAATCAAATGATTCCTCTGCAGACATGCTGCAGTGTTTTTCTTTTTTGGAAAACCCATCTCCTCTATCAACTCTAATGTGGTTGTTCATTTAGAGTTTTGAATGTGCTTCCTTATACCTATGCTACATACCACAGAGTATAAGTTGACATTTAGGGTCATCCAGAATTTTTCTTCTATGGAAATTCACATATGGACCAACTCGCACTGCAGAAAGGAGCCCTTCGCCTGCAGCTGTCACTGCTCAAGTGGCAGATGCACTCCCCAGACTCTAGCAGTGACGGTGACCCTCTCCCCACAGCATTCCTGGGATATTGATGTGCCCTGTATCCTTCTACTGGCAGCTGACACTCCCACCACACAAATGCCCAATGCTGGCTCATGACCCACCTCTGAGGGCATGTGGGCTGCAGTGGTGCCCCACCCCTGAGCAGCTGCTTGTATTGCATCAGCTGGTGGAATCTGGCAATGGGAGAGGCTTGGCAGGCAGTCTACCCGGTACGGGGACCCTGGCTTCCTGCCAGCCAGAGTTCCAGGGGTCTAATTCCTTATTTACTTTTTTTTTTTTTCCTCCGAAGTTCATGGGAACTTGGACCATTTACTGACATCATGAGGCTGTCTTGGCCTGAATACATTTTTGAGCTGACCACTATGAAACTGGAGGACATTTCCCAAATCACAGTCTAGGGCTGGGAGCCCTCATTCCCTACCCGTCTTCAATTTCTCTTACCACAGAAAGAGTATAACTAAGAATGACTAAGACATCACTATGGAAATGGTGTAACTAAAAATGGAAAGCATGGCTAAAATTTAAGGATGGACCTAGAACTATAGGATTTGATCTCTGTCCCTATTCCAGCTAGAAATGGGCAGGTGGAAAAGGAAGCTGGGTGGGCACTGGCAGGAGAGAAAGAAAATGTGTTTCCACTCATTTCTAGTTCTAGCAATGAGTATACAGATCAGAAACATAGCTGGGTTCTCGAATGGGGACGGGAACCCAGGTAAAAAACATCATCCTTTGATCACCATCTCTACAGCCTCGGGGTGGGGGGGGGGCGGTCTTACTCTCCTGGTGTTTATTCTACTGTCTTGGTCGTTGAACAATAATTGGATCAGTTCCTTATTTGTCAAGAAGGCACCATTTCTGGAGGCTGTGCTTGGGAGGAGTGACTATTTCCCTTGCTGTCCTCCACCTCCAGGTAAGGTGTTTTACAGAGAAGCTCCAGGCACCCAAGCCTGTTCTAACCACGCAGAAGGCAGGCCCCCTTGAGAAGCATTTGAGATCCAGGAGGTGGTGATCCAAGGCCACACTTGAGGTTTACTTTTGCCATTTCTGATAAATGCCACATACTCTCGGGAATGAAGGGTGGATATCAGAAGGGGAGATTTAAGGAAAAGCCAGATGAGATTAAGTAAGTGAATCTGCATCAGTTTAAGGACCAGCAGAACTGGGGTGAAAAAGAGAATTAAGAGACCACTCTCTCAATTTCAATAGAATTAAGCTCCAAACTACCTGATTAAAAATGAAAAACATCCCTTCTCCTTCAAAGGTTTCTGCTCAACCCAAGGGCCTGGCCTAGAAGAGCAGAGCTTCTCTCCTCACAATGACAGATGAATAATAAATGCTCCTAGTCGGAAGAAAGGGCATACAAACAATTTCTCCAAAGTTGTGATTATTGGAGATGCTATTATTGGCTAATAGCAGTTTCATTTTACAATTTAAAATTCCTTTGGTCTATTGAAATTAGCTAATTCCAATGACAAGGTTATGTTAATGTAACGGAGCAGGACCCTATGAGGCCTTCCTGGAACAGACTCCTCTCCCACCTTGTCCTCCACCTTTCTCCTGTCTGTAAAAAAAACTTTAGTCTCCTAGGCCTTCCCTGAGTTCCAAAGAGTAAATTTAATGAGAGAAGTGAGAAAATGCAGGAAAAAAGGAAAACAGTCAAGCAAGACAAAATAATCATAGTTTAGCCATTAAACAAAGTCAAGGACTTTTAGTTCCTCTTCAAGGGCTATAGATAATATTCTGAGCCATATCCTTTGAGCTCTTTGCAGATAATGAAACTGCCACCAGGTGGAAGAAGTTAACTGTATGCGGCCCACAAGCACATAGAGCCCAGACCAGTTGGAATCAGAAGGTTGATGATGCTGCCTCCCAATTACCTCACCACCAACCAATCAGAAGAATGTTCATGAGTTGATCACGTACCCCACAACCCCTCTCCCTCACCCTGTCTTTTAAAACCTTGCCCTAAAAGCCACTGGGGAGTTCAGGCCTTCTGAGCACTAACTACTTGGACTTCTTGCTTGGCACCTGCAATAAATGCTGCATTTTCCTTCACCGCAACCCAGTGTCAGTAGATTGGCTTTACTGCATGCAGGCAAGAGGACCCAAGTTTGGTTTGGTACCATTAAGACTTTGGAAGGGACAATGGCTATTCCAAACCATTAAAAGACATGTATCATATCTACAGAATATCAAAGCAAGAATTCAAGTAGGTAGACAAAAACCTGCCTATTAGACTTTTTTTAGGTATCATATAGATAAATCTATGTCAACTTCTGACGGAAAACAGCTTAAACATAACACCTAAATTCTATCTAATTCTGGTCTAATAAAGCATAAGTGAAAACCAACATGATAATTTTCTTCTCCCTAAAATGTTTTCCAAAGGATTAGTCTAATTTTTAAAAATCCTACCATTTTATTACGGATAAACTTCTCA
Organism: Grampus griseus; assembly: GCF_964374135.1. Lineage (NCBI taxonomy): Eukaryota > Metazoa > Chordata > Mammalia > Artiodactyla > Delphinidae > Grampus > Grampus griseus. Next base: position 42,945,800 of record NC_139000.1, on the reverse strand, counting down.
CAAATGAGTGCCATAATTATTGACTTAATATTTTTCTCCTAAACAAAGGGTATATATCCTCTAAAGTAAAAGGTTTACCTACTACTATAGTTGAATGTTGCATATTAAGTAAAATTTTTATTTACCTAGAAAATGTAATTTATCAGGGGAAATGTGACACTAAAAGTGACCAAAACACCTTTACTGTGGCTGAATATGAAAGGATAATTGTGATCTCTAACAAGAAACCTATCCTAAGAAAAAAATTAAAATTAGCAGTAATTGTTCTTCTGGCTAAAGCAGGAAGCTGGGAATCGTATTTCAACCACTTCTTTTTCCTGTCACTCTTTTAATAATGTAGAGTAATTGCTCGTCTAATGAAGGAACTCGGTAAATAAACTTACTCATTACTTTCAACTGATTACTCTGAAATAGGGAATTTCTCCATCACAGCAGTTGCTCTTCAGAAATGAGACAAACCTCTTGCTCACATCAAACCCCACAGTCGAAATGTTTATTATTAAAATAAATGTTATGGGAGTGGAACACAGGTGCAGTCTACAACTGCGCGATCGCAGATTGCTATTTATTTTCACCCACAAAACAATGAACTGCCAAAATTGACCTTTTCTGATTATTTCTCACTCAGTGTTAGGTAAGTAACAAAGAGCATACTTATACTATCAGAAATGAAAGTGATTTCTTCAATCAGTTTCCTCCTTCGTGTGCTCAAGTTAACCTGTAAGAGGGTCAGCAGTAAACACAGAAACGATCACAAACCTCAATTCTGAAATCTCCATAGACTATCAACTCTCTGGGAAGCTTAAGGTAGAAAACAATGTACTTATATTAGCATTAATCAACTTTAATGGTCTTTTTAAAGATACTTACAGTAAAATCTTTTTAAGAATCACACATCTGTCTTCATTCCCTTTGTAGTGTGAGGGTAAATGAGTGACAGTAGTAACCCTGCAAATAGTCTGCCTTGTGATTAAGACGTCATCTTAATGCAGACTTTATATTTTGGCTTTTATGAAGGTTTAAAGGTTAAAGGCAACATAAATTATGCATCTCCTCCTATGCCAGGCCTGTACAAGGTGCTTTCCCTGTTCATTAAAGATATTGCTTCCAAATGGGCAAAAGCTTTGTTTTAAGGGCCAAAAGAGAAACATTTCCCTTACGTTCATTACTGCAATGCTGGAGAACCAAAACAATTCGGAATTAGGAAACTGCTAGAATGTTGTTCCAGAATGTATAGCAACTGTTGACAGACACAGTGAAATTACCCTTCACTCTTTGAACAACAGTACAGTTAGAGCCAGCCAACATGCTGGTCTCTTCCCAGGAGAACAATGGTCTGGCAAGCCTCACACCACCAGCGACAGTTGGGGTTCTCCCGTTCTGCCTCTGCCCCAAGTTGCAGTTCTGAACAGGGACCGGAGAGACTCGATTCGCACTGGAATATCCCTAACTCCCGCACTGGAGCAAGCTCCGCGTGAGGGATGCTCGGGTAAACTGCGCATTCTCACACGTTACTCCTAGTCGGCATTATTACTTCCTCACTTACGTTTTGCCACGCCCTCCAGCTAAAGTACGGTTTCTTCTCCTTTTACACTTACACGTACCGCATCTGCAGAAGTCTGGGCTCTTTTTCTCAAGGACCACACCCATTTATCCTCTAGCCTCCAGGAGCAAATTGTAGATTTGGCTGGATCTGCCTCTCTCCAACCTCAAGCCAAAGGAACCAAAGCTGGACGCACAGCACCCAACTTCAGCCGAGTCACGACTACCCCCAGCCCAGCACTTTGGCTATGAGGGAGGATTATGGAGACAGACTGCCCGCTGCAAACCCCAGAGTTCCCGAGATTCTTTCCAGGGGACAGTCCGTACACCCTGACAACTAAGTGGCAAAGTTGTTTCTTCCTCCTCTGCTGCAATGTCCTTTCTTTTTCATCAACGCGCGCGTGCACGCGCGCGCGCACCAACACACACAGCCTTGCTCCCTCAACTTACCAGTTTAGACTTGGCGCGTTGCAAAAATTCTTCCATGTCGTTCCGAGTGGTTTGGACCAGAGGTACCCGGAGAGCGCGGAGGACTATCTCCTCCGGGGCGAGACGTGCCGGGTCCCCGGACAGGGGCCGGCCCGGACGCAGCGACCGGCTGCTCCCTCCTACCGCTCGGAAGCGGCTGAGGTTGTGGCTGCGCCCTCGTCTGTCGCCTCGCAGGGCTCCCGCCCCACCCCGCGCCCGGCTGCCGGCTCGGGGCGCCTGACTCTGCCCTAATAAGGAAAGTGGGTGTGACGCCCGGGAGCCCCAGGGCGCGCCCCGCACGCTGGCTGGCACGCGCCTGCGGGGCCGGAGCTCTGGGCCGAGTCTCGGAGGCGGGGGTGTTGGCGGATGGCGAGGGGCTCCTCCGCCAATCGCAGGGCCCCGCTGCAGCCTCCTGACGTGGCGCGCCGAAAGATGCTGCAACCATGGACAGCGCCCAGAAGTGCGAGCCAAGTGCAAGGGGCTGCTGCAGAGGGAGGCTCTGCCGCAGGCACAGCCGCTGTCAGCCAGGGGAAGTGGAAAGAGGACGAGAGAGCCCCCACCCCCACCCCCGCCCCGAGAGCCTCCCTTCTCGGCCAGCGCCTCCCTGGCTGGCTGGCAGGTTACAGAGGGCTCCAGCGGTCACTTAATGAGCTGGCTCTGCTAGCCTGGCCAGGGGATGCACTCAGCTAGATTGAGAGGTGGAGGGGGTTACTGCTGAGCTAAAAGCAGTATGACCTTGATGGAGAATAATCCGAAGAGCAGGCTAGGAGGTTGTGGTAGGCTGCATCTTTCCTCCTTGCCCTCAAAACATACCTGCCCAGTAACAGACCTCTGCAGTTCACCTCAGCTGGGTTCCCTTATGTTGGCCCTAGAGCTATGGATACATACACCCTTCTGCAGTCCCCATCCACTCTGACATGTATGCTCAGGAACAGCGAGGGCTATAGAACCTTCCTCCAGCATAAGGGTCTGTGTTTTTACAGGATCCTCAGATCATTTCTGTGTATATTAATGTTTAAGAAGTAATGCAATAAATACTTAAACTTACAGCTATGAGCCTTATTTAAAGCCACAGAATTTTGTTGTGTGTCCTCTCTAGGCTTACCAGGGCCCCAGATACATCCGGGCCTTGGCACATCTGCCTGTAATACCCTTCCTGCCCTCTCACCAGCCACACTGCCTGGCTAACTCATGCTTCAGCGATCGGCTTAGAGAAGTGATCTCAACCCCAACTGCACTTTAAAATCACATTATAATCATGCAGGGCTTTAAAAAATACTGCTTCCCAGGCTCTATTCCAGACCAACTGAATCAGCAGCTCTAAGAGTGGGACCACAGCATCAGTCTGGTGTAAAAGTGCTCCAAGTGATTCCAACGTGCAGCTCAGGTATGATCCTCTGGTTCTCAAATGTTAGCGTGTATATGAACCCCCCAGAGATGTACTGAAGCACAGATTTTCTGTGCCTCACTCAGGGAATTTCAGGCTTAATAGGTCTGTTTAATGGGCCCGAGAATTTCCACTCTTAACTGTCTTCCAGGGTTTGCTGATGCTGCTTAGAAGTTATCTTCCTCCAGGAAGCCTCCCCTGACCCACTCCTCCCTTTCCACTCCCAGACTGAGTCGGTTGTCCCTTCCATGTTCTCTCATAGCAACCTATATTGTCTACTCTACTATAAATTGCTTATTTGTCTGTGTTTTCCACCAGGCTGTGTGCTCCACGAGAACAAGGACCTTGCCTATCTCGTTCATTGATGTATCCCTAACGAGGCTCATGTCATACATAAATTGCAATAAACATATCTTAATGAATAAATGTACATATGAAAGGTTCCTCTCTCTCTCTCTCTCTCTCTCTCTCTCTCTCTCTCTCTCTCTCTCTCTCTCGCTCACTCTTACTCTCCCTCTCTCTCATTCTGTGTGTGTGTGATTATCCAACTGTTTTTTGCTCAGGAGGACCCAATAAAAAGAAATCAGTGCAGTCAACAGATCTGATTAAGAGGGTGTGAGTGGAATGTTAAGCTCTGATTTACATTCAGGCTGTATGGAAACTGCAGATTCTCTCTGCTTTCTTTGATGACTTAAGTAATTTTAAACCATCCAGGTGAAACAATTGTTTTGTCAGCCTTTAAATCTGTGAAGTTGATTACAATTCAAGTAACATTACCAAGAAAAATTCCCAAGAATTCTTTGCCTCTGACTCCATTGGGGAATTTAATGACAATCACTAAATTCCTCTGAAATTTTATTTTAAACATTTGGGGTAGGTATTATACAGCCTTGAGTTTTCTTAAATTTTTCTTCTGATGGATTCAAACTCCAGCATCTATCTCCCTGAGTTTTGCTCCACCAACAACGTTTCTGCAAAAGTTTATCAAGATTTACCTCCTCCAGGAAACCTTCCTGAACTGACCACTTGTATTCATTTCTCGAGGCTGCTGTAACAAATTACCACAAACTCAAAGCAACACGAATTTGTTGTCTTACAGTTCTGAGGATTAGGATGTAGACATCTTTGGGAAGCCATTATTCTACATACCATACAACCAATTCTCCCAATTATTTGGTGGTTATCAGCCTTTGATCCTCAGTTTCTTATCATTCCACAGCATCCAGAAATCTAGTGCCTTTAACTCTAAATTAGAAGTCATCCACCCTGGCTGCACAATGGAACCATCTGAGGGGCTTTGAAAAAATATTGATGCTCCAGCCCATCTCCAGAAATTCTGATCTGAGTGGTTTTGAGAGGGACCCAGGCATTAATATTTTTAAAAAGCTCATCAGGTAATTCTCTGTGTAGTCAAAGTTGGGAAGTACTGCCGGTTAGATAAATTTGCATTCCTCCAGTCACCCAGTACTGGAGTCCACTTTGACTTATAACTTTCTCCTACCCCTTATGGCCAAATAGTTCCCAAGTCCAGTATCTTCAACCTTTGAAAAGACCTCCAACTTCCTTCCTTTCTGTTCCAAGTGTCATCATTGTAACTCAAGTATCAGATCTGAGCCTGAAGCCCACTCCCCTTCTCGCTAGAGGCCTTCACACTTGTCTGCAGAACAATCCCATTTCCTCTACTCTTTTCTTTTTACTCTCAGATTTCTTGACTTCTAGACTCCTCTCATTTGAGACCTGTATCTGAGTATTATTCATTTTGAAATTAATTATCTGAGTAGATTAGTAGGATGGTTGTTATGGACTGCATGCTTTTCACATATTGAAGCTTTAACCCCCAATGTGACGGTACTAAGAGGTGGGGCCTTTGGGAGGCAATTAGGTTCAGACGAGGTCATGAGAATAGTGCCTCCTTGATGGGATTAGTGTCCTTATAAGAAGAGAAAGAGACCACAGTGCTCGCTCTCTCCCTCTCTCTCTCTCCACCATGTGAAGATACAACAAGAAGTGACCACCCACAAGCCTAGAAAAGGGCTCTCACCAGGAACCACATGGAACAGCATCTTGATATTGGGGTTCCCAGCCTCCAGAACTGTAAAAGATAACCATCTGTTGTTTAAGCTGCCCAGTTTATGGTATTTTGTTATAGCAGCACAAGCAGACTGATACAGTGGTAGTGCTGGGAAAAGGAAGACTTTAAGGATCATCTAATCCCATCCCCTTATTTTACTGAACAGGTAGCCAAGGCCCAGAGTAGTTCAATATCCTCTTGGGCTAACAGAGCTGCTTAGAAGCAGAGCCAGGACTGAAACTCAGCTCTCCATCGTTCATTCCTTCAGCATTTATGGATCATTACCTATGCTCAGGTAGACATTATGCCCAACCCAAGATGTATAGGCAAGATCCCTGCCCTCAAGGAGCCCATGGTCTAGTCACTATAATACAAAGAGATAAATTCAACAATTGGGAAACATATGGTATTGTACCCGTTGAGATAGAATGTGGGCTAGTGACTACAGTCTGGATTCTCATCCTTGCTGTGGTAGATTAAACATGGAGGCAAATTCTTTGACACCCCTTCCAGTAAGAAGTTGGGTCTATGTTCCCTCTCCTTGAATCTTGGAGAGCTCCATGACTTTCTGAGCAATAAAATACAGCAGAAGTGTCACCAGGACAGTTTCTAGGACCGGGCTTTAAGAGACTGACAGCTTCCACTTCCTGTCTTATGGAATACACACTCTTGGAATCTAGCCACACAGCAGCCATGTGGAGAAGCCCACATGGAGAAGAACTGATGACCCTGGCTAACAGCCCAGTTGCCAGTCATGTAGTCAGCCATCTTGGAAACAGCTTCTCTAGCCCCGGCCAGCCGACCAGCCAACACCACATGGAACAGAGTTAAGCTCTCTCTGTTAAGCCCTGTCCAAATTCCTGACCCACAGAATTATGGGATATGATAAAACAATTGTTATTATCAGTCATCAAATTTCTGGGTAATGTGTTATGCAGCAATAGATAACCAGAACACCTGGCCATTTACAGCAGACGTAACTTTGGGCAAGTTATCCTTTCTAAGCTTCAGTGTCTTGATCTACAAAATAGATATAAAATAGGACTGTTGTGAAAGTTAAATGCAATAATACACACAAAGTGCCCAATTCCTGGCCTGTAGCTTCCATTAGTCTTTACAAAGCGTCTATCAAAATATACTACCAAATGTAAAATAGCTAGCTAGTGGGAAGCAGCTGCATAGCACAGGGAGACCAGCTCAGTGCTTTGTGACCATCTAGAGGGGCGAGATAGGGAGAGTGGGAGGGAGATGCAAGAGGGAGGAGATATGGGGATATATGTATACGTATAGCTGATTCACTTTGTTATAAAGCAGAAACTAACACACCATTGTAAAGCAGTTATACTCCTATAAAGATGTTTAAAAAAAAAAAAAGAAGAAACTTAATGCACTATCTTGAAGTGGAGACAAGGGTCTCTATGAAGAGAACTCAAAAAGAGGGATCAATTGTGGATGGATCAGCAGTCACTAAAAATGTGAAATTCATATATTATATTATATAAATATAATGTATTTTATATTTTACTATGTATATTTATTATATATTATATAAATATAATAGATTATATTATAATCTGTATCTATCCTACATCAAGAAACACCTTCTAAAGGTTACATTCCTTTGGAAACCTGAGCTTCGTACAGTGAGATGTCTATTTCAGAGAAAGGCACTGCAGATGCTCCAGGTATAGTGATATTTCTCTGCAATAAGGCATCTGCCTGTGCTACTCACTGATGAAATGTGAGGTCCTTACAGCAAAGTTTACGTGTTTTAATACTCCTGAGTCACCACTCCCTGCCCCGCAGAGAACTGGGTCTTCCCTTGACAGGCTCTCACTGCAGCCCTGCATCTGCCTCAAGGGGCTCTGGTCGCAGTCAGTGCCACAGTGAGGGCATCGGAAGTCTTCCTTGTAGAGCCAGCTCCGCATGCTGGCTGTGTGCTTTTGGTCAAGTTCACTGACCCCTCTGATCATCAATGTCCTCATGTGTGAAATAGGGAAAATAACACCTGCCCTAGTTACTTTACAGGATGGACAGAAAAAGCCAGATAGTAACATCTGTACATATATTGGAAAATGTTAACAATGGAAAGGAGAATAACGAGGCAATCTTTTTGTTTGGTTCAAAACAAAAATTACCTGACAAACGTCACCCTTTTAAAAATGGGATGTGACTGAAATGGCAACTGCTGACTCACCATTTGGGCACGTTTCCAGGATAGCTTCCCTACCGACCAGCCATACTTCCAACAGGTGTGTTCTCTGAGCAGATGTATTATGTTGGCTGCTTTGAAATGATTTCATGTGACAAAAGATGTTCAAGAAACAGTGCCTCCCATTTTGACAACATTTAAAAGCTTTTCGAGCCTGTTTCAAGGAGAGAGACTGCAGAAGGATTGATGTGTGTTAACTGGTTCATTAATACGTGTTAACTAGAGCCTCTCATTTAGCTGTTAAGCTTCTGTAAAATGCCTGTTTTTCCCTCTCTAACGGGTCAAATGCTACCCATTTGGTCAAATAATATCAAAGGAATTGACTTTTTTTCTTATGTATTTTGGCAAGGATTTCCAAATTTTTAAGGTAGGCTTCGCAAGACTTTTTTTTTAAAAAAGAAGTCCATATATCCTTAGTCCTCTCTGAGCTTCCGTTAAGGAAGAAGAGGGGTTACTGGAATTGTCAGAGGCATAGTAGCAAGTGGCAGCACCCAGATCTCTTGGGAGAACGTCCTGAGAGTCAAATGTCCGGGCTTTGAATAGGGCACATACCGCCTGCGTCATTTCTGGGAACCGCAGACATCTTGTAGAACAATGAATTTAATTTAAAAGGACAGCAGAGGAGAGGGAAAGTACTCTGGCTCTATGAGTCATCAGGATAATGAGGCAGCGGCTGAGCTTTTGGATCTGTAGCCTGCTGAAAGATGAGGGGTGATGGTCTTCAGGTCACTGCTGCTTCTCAAACTACACTATTCAAGGCAGGTGGTTCAAGCTTTACACACTCTTCTCCCACAGGAAGATATCTCAGTTCGCTTCGAAACAATACTTTATGTTTCAGAGTTACAATATAATTTTAACTTGGGCACAATGGATCATGCATTTCCACTGGGAAGGTATTTGGCAAGGGGAGTGAATATTAATCATTTCCAAGTCTTGAGCGTCTACCCACACGATCTCTCATCCTTGCAACAACCTACAAGGTCCAGAACAACAGAGACTACAGCTGACTCCATTTCAGAGATAGCAAAACTGAGGCCCACATTGTTTATCAACACATCCAAAGAAATCCAGACACTGAATTAAAATTTCCAAACCTTACTGTATAACATAGGGAATATAAAAAAATAAAAGGTTTTTAAAATTCCAAACCCTTTTCATTAAGAAGGCCAATGTTTACGAGCATGAAATATCACTTTAATCTTATACTAATAGCATTTACTCTTCATTAACAAATGTATCCCAATGTTCATTGCAGCACAGTTTACAATAGCCAGGACATGGAAGCAACCTAAATGTCCATCGACAGAGGAACGGATAAAGAAGATGTGGCACATACATACAATGGAATACTACTCAGCTATTAAAAAGAATGAAATAATGCTATTTGCAGCAACGTGGTTGTACCTGGAGATTATCATACTAAGTGAAGTAAGTCAGACAGAGAAAGACGAAAGACGAATATCATATGATATCACTTATATGAGGAATCTAAAATAAAATGATACAAATGAACTTATTTACAAAACAGAAACAGACTCACAGACTTAAGAGAATGAACTTATGGTTATGGGGTCGGGGGGAAGGGTTGGGGGAGGGATAGATTGAGAATTTAGGATTGACATATACACACTGCTATATTTAAAATAGATAACTAACGAGGACCTACTTTATAGCACAGAGAACACTGCTCAATATTATGTAATAACCAGGCTTCCCTGGTGGCGCAGTGGTTGAGAGTCCGCCTGCCGATGCAGGGGACACGGGTTCATGCCCCGATCCGGGAAGATCCCACATGCCACAGAGCGGCTGGGCCCGTGAGCCATGGCCGCTGAGCCTGTGCTCCGCAACGGGAGAGGCCACAACAGTGAGACAGTGAGAGGCCCGCGTACCGCAAAAAAAAAAAATTGTGTAATAACCTAAATGGGAAAAGATTTTGGAAAAGAATAGATACATGTATATGTATAACTGAATCACTTTGCTATACACCTGAAACTAACACAACATTGTTACACAATTATATTCCAATATAAAATAAAAATTAAAAAAACAAATCTATAATGTAGGAACTATTATTAAACTCATTTTAAAGATGTGCAGACTGTTGTATAAAGATGTAATTTGTTTAAAATCATCCAAGTTGTAAGTGGCCAAACCAGGATTCCAACTCAAATGACAACATCCAGAGCCCAGGTATATCACTGGCAGTCCATTGCTGCACACCTGAGAAAACTAACATGGAGCCTGGACAAGAAATAAGTACTCATCTGCTACTTTTTCGATTGCTCCTCTACTCACTAAGAATGAGTTAGTGGGACTTACCTGGTGGCACAGTGGTTAAGAATCCGCCTGCCAATGCAGGGGACACGGGTTTGAGTCCTGGTCTGGGAAGATCCCACATTCCATGGAGCAACTGAGCCCATGCGCCACAACTACGGAGCCTGTGCTCTAGAGCCTGTGAGCCACAACTACTGAGCCCACGTGCCACAACTACTGAAGCCCACACGCCTAGAGCCCGTGCTCCACAACAAGAGAAGCCACCGCAATGAGAAGCCCACGCACTGCAACGAAGAGTAGCCCCCACTCGCTGCAGCTAGAGAAAATCCGCATGCAGCCAAAAAAAAAAAAAAAAAGTTATTCACTCTGCATTTCCCTACTCTAAATCTCTGCATCATAAGACCACTGGAGTTCCAAAAGGAAAGGAAGAAGAAAATTTAATCCCATTAACATGAGTCTTAGTGCCCAGCTGCAGAATTTGACTTCTTGCTTGTATTTTCTTCAGCCTGGGCACCACAGCAAAGGACTTGTTTCCCAACAGACACTCTGTCAAGGTCTCCTTCACTCACTCCCTAGGTTACACTACTGGCAATTAAGCACCGTTGGGAAATGCTGCCATCTAAGTGCTCTGTCTCCTCTCAAGGATTCATGGGAATATTCCACTACACTTAGCTCATAAATTGCAGTTAGGAACATATATTCTACCTTTTCTGGATTCTGGATTCCTTGTCCCATTCCCTTCCCTCCAACACTTTACTTTCTGTGAATGAGGGGGGGGAAATTTCTAAAAACAATTTTAGAATGTGGAGTCAGCAGCTGGGGCAAGCCTGATCTATTATCACTCCGAAACTGCAATAAGAACTTAATTTGGTCATTTGCTCATTTAACAATAAATTGATATAGTTCCATTTTCCCCCAGTAGTGTAGTCAGTTGAAAAAAATTTATTTATGTGCAAACCACAAGAGGGTAGTCATTGTTTTTTGGAAAATATGGAAATCACCAAAACCAATCGCAACTGGCAGCTTTGGGGGATGGCAAATGTTTTATGTTAAATGCTATGTCATCCTCCAAATGCCAACTTAAAGGTGTTAGTCTCCACATCTCCTGCCTACTGTGGGACTGTAAGAGGACAGGGCTTTGGTCTTAATCCTCTCTGTATTCCCCCTCTGCATCCAGCACAGTGCCCTTTCTATAGTAGGTCCTTACATAATTATAATAATAATTGTTGATCAGTTTCTCTCCAGCTGAAGCCTTAAAGAACAGAGGCTCATCAACCAGGTAGAAATAGGAAGAAATGCAGGTACTTTTTTTTTTTTTTTGGAGTATAATTGCTTTACAATGGTGTGTTAATTTCTGCTTTATAACAAAGTGAATCAGTTATACATATACATATGTTCCCATATCTCTTCCCTCTTGCATCTCCCTCCCTCCCACCCTCCCTATCCCACCCCTTTAGGTGGTCACAAAGCACCAAGCTGATCTCCCTGTGCTATGCGGCTGCTTCCCACTAGCTATCTACCGTACGTTTGGTAGTGTATATATGTCCATGCCTCTCTCGCGCTTTGTCACAGCTTACCCTTCCCCCTCCCCATAACCTCAAGTCCATTCTCTAGTAGGTCTGTATCTTTATTCCTGTCTTACTCCTAGGTTCTTCATGACATTTTTTTTCTTAAATTCCATATATATGTGTTAGGATACGGTATTTGTCTTTCTCTTTCTGACATGCAGGTACTTTTGAAATTTTTTACTAGGTTCTGTAAACGGATTGAAACGGTGGTTTTCAATTGTATTCTAAGACAATATCTTCCAGAACTCTGACTCAGGTTAGCGTAGATCTCAACATGGGATGGATGGAGAAACACAGAATCACTAAAAACAGAATTACTACTGGGCCATTGAAGTAAAGAAAACAGAAGACACAAAGATACTTTTAAATAATCTCAAATACGTATCTGTTAATTGCCATTGCAATTCCTCAAATATTTGTGTATGCAAATACGCCCATTCAACACTGAATAATTAATATTGAGGCAGATAGTTGAACTTGGCACACACAGAAGAAGCCTGGAGAGAAGAAACTGACTGCGGAAGGAGGAGAATGCCGGAAACCTGGATTCTTTCCCTTTGTGATAAGGAAGCCTAGTAATGACACAGAGATCCAGGCAGCTCTGGAAAGGGACAATTCCAAATGAGGAAAAGACACCCAGAAGGAGGGGAAAGGAATCAAGGATTTGTTTGGTTTTCACACACATGTCCATGGTAAATCCCTGTATATAGGGATAATGTTTATTGAGCTCCTATTATGTTCCGGGCACTATTCTAGGCATTGGAGATACATACAGGCATGTGGTCTTGTGGAGACTTCAGTTGCAGGAAGAGAGACAATAGACAATTACATAAACAAACAATCAATTCAAATTATCAGAGGGTAGTGTATGGTATGAAGGAAAAGCAGAATGACACGATTATGATTGGGGGAGGCCCAGGCCTACACAAGATTAAGTGGCCAAGGAGTTTCTACTGAGACCCGAATGACAAGAAGCCTCCACGTCAAGAGGGAAAGAAGGCACTCTTGGCAGAGGGAACGTGAGGGCAAATGTGCTAGCAGATGTCAGGCCAGCCTGGCTGCAACACCCAGCATCAAGGGAGAAACAAGAGATATGCTTGGATAGAGGGACAAGACCACTTCATTAGGGCCCTGGAGGTCATGATAGGATGTTAGACTTTTATTCCAGATAAAATCATGGTGGATAACCATCAAAGGAGTAACATGGCCTCATGTGTGTTTTTATAAAGACCACTCCAACTGCTAAGTGGAGGGCAATCCTGCTGTGTAGGGAGAAAGAGTTACAGACCTCTTAGTGATCTAGCCTGTCATCTACACAAAAGATGGTGATGGTTTAGATCAAGAGATGTAGCAATGGGGAAGGAGAAAAGGAAGATAAAATAACAACAACAACAATAATAATAGTAATAATATATTTTGAAGGTAAAGCCAACATGGAAGTAAAATAAATCTAAAATGCATTAACTGACTAAATATTTCTAATGCTATACTATGGCATTAGTAATGCTCAAATACATTGTACTAATGGGGCATATTCCAGCCATGTGAAATTTACTAACAGTCAGAGTAATAACTCCTAATTTCACAGAATAGAAACTATAGAAAGACACCCAAAAGACCAAATCAAAATGATCCAATGTAGCAGACATTGGAAATTTCTTGGTGGTCTACTATCTGAACATTCTTCCTTTATTTTGAGAATTCATTCAAAAACCAATTCTTGGTGGGAAGTGGACCCCTGGCCTGTAGTTGCCATTGCAAAACATGCCCGTCTAGTGGTAGCATGGATTTGTCAACTATTAACATGGTGCCTTCAGAGCTTTCATTCATGAGATCTGATTCCACATTGATCAAGCAGCCTTTCATTACGATTTGCCTCTTCACAGAGGTCTATCCATTGAGAAACAAGCAAGAAGACTAGCATATTCTTGATTGCCTAAGACAGGCCAGCACTGTGGTAGGAATCTGAAAATATATTATTTTATTTTACTTAATTTTCAAATCATCTTTACCAGGTTGGTATTATTGGCTTTACTTTACAAATTAAGTGAGAGAGAGAGGGAAAAAAAAAAAAAGGATCAGAGAGTTAAGGATGACTTGTCCACGATCACATAGCTAGGAAGTAACAAAATCAGACTACTGGGTTCAAATCCCACTTAACCCCAGAATTTTCTGTGTAGGTTTGCTTTGTGCATTGTGGATCTGACTGGGGGGAAAAAGTGGTCAAGAGAACTGAAAAAAGCTAAAACTGTTTCACTGATGGACATTTACAAGGACAGGAAGTTGAGATCAGGAAACCCAGAGGAAGGGGAGAGAAGAGTCAAAGTGCAGACAATTTTGGGAGAATTTGCAGAATTTTAAGGGTTGAAAAGTGGGTACTTTAGTTAACTGCCATATGGGATGTATGAAATATTGGAAAAGGGATGTATGGACTTCGTCTGTGGTACATCTTCACGCGATTTCAGCAAAGATTTAAACTGTTTTCTATGCTTTGGGGGATACCTGACTGGTGCTTCCTTTATGAGGCACCATTAAAATAAACATGAGGCAACTCCGCCTTTTGAAGCTTTCATAACTCTCTTGTGGAATTTTCTGTTTCACACAGAAAGGAGTAATCAAACTTGGACCCAAACCCAGACCTGTAATCAAACTTGGACCCAAACCTAGATGCGTCTAAAATAATTGAAATAATGTTAGAGGAAGAAAGTTAATCATCCTAGGATGTGCTCCATTCTTCCTCCTGTGATTGCTTGCTGTGTCTGAACTATTTATTCAGACATAAAGAGAACCATGTGAGTGTACTTCATAGATGTCTTAAGGAGTTTTTTAGGGTAATTTGAACTGTACTTGACTGTAATCTTAGTGACTGACTTGACACATGCAACTCCACTGAACACGGAACCCAGTGCAGGGGACAGATAGGCACAGAAGGTGCCAACAATGCACTTGGGAAGGAAGTAGCCTAGCATGCTCCTGGAACATAGTAAGTTCTCAGTAAGTGTTTGCTAAATGGATGAATGATGAACAAATAAAAAGACAAATGAAGAGGAGAGGACCTTCAAGATGGCAGAGGAGTAACACGCGGAGATCACCTTCCTCCCCACAAATACATCAGAAATACATCTATATGTGGAACAACTCCTACAGAACACCCACTGAACGCTGGCAGAAGACCTCAGACCTCCGAAAAGTCAAGAAACTCCCCACGTACCTGGGTAGGGCAAAAGAAAAAAGAAAAAACAGAGACAAAAGAATAGGGTCGGGACCTGCACCTCAGGAAGGGAGCTGTGAAGGAGGAAGTTTCCACACACTAGGAAACCCCTTCACTGGCAGAGACGGGGGGTGGCGGGAGGGAAGCTTCGGAGCCACGGAGGAGAGCGCAGCAACAGGGGTGCAGAGGGCAAAGCGGAGAGATTCCTGTACAGAGGATCGGTGCCGACCGGCACTCACCAGCCCGAGAGGCTTGTCTGCTCACCCGCTGGGGCTGAGGGTCAGACTTCGGAGGTCAGATCCCAGGGAGAGGACTAGGGTTGGTGCATGAACACAGCCTGAAGGGGGCTAGTGCGCCACGGCTAGCCGGGAGGGAGTCCAGAAAAAAGTCTGGAGCTGCCTAAGAGGCAAGAGACCATTGTTTCCGGGTTCGCAAGGAGAGGGGATTCAGAGCACGGCCTAAACGAGCTCCAGAGACTGGCGCGAGCCGGCGCTAACACCGCGGACCCCAGAGATGGGCCTGAGACGCTAAGGCTGCTGCTGCCGCCACCAAGAAGCCTGTGCGCGAGCACAGGTCACTATCCACACCTCCCTTCTGGGGAGCCTGTGCAGCCCGCCACTGCCAGGGTCCCGTGATCCAGGGACAACTTCCCCAGGAGAACGCACGGCGGGCCTCAGGCTGCTGCAATGTCCCGCTGGCCTCTGCCACCGCAGGCTTGCCCTGCATCTGTACCCCTCCCTGCCCCCGGCCTGAGTGAGCCAGAGCCCCATAATCAGCCGCTCCTTTAACCCCGTCCTGTCTGGGTGAAGAACAGACTCCAGAGGGTGATCTACACGCAGAGGCAGGGCCAAATCCAAAGCTGAACCCCTGGGAGCTGTGCAAACAAAGAAGAGAAAGGGAAATTTCTCCCAGAAGCCTCAGGAGCAGTGGATTAAATCTCCACAATCAACTTGATGTACCCTGCATCTGTGGAATACCTGAATAGACAACAAATCATCCCAAAATTGAGGCAGTGGACTTTGGGAGCAACTGCAGACTTGGAGTTTGCTTTATTCTACTGACAAGTTTCTGACTCTTATGTTTATCTTAGTATAGTTTTTAGTGCTTGTTATCATTGGTGGATTTGTTTATTGGTTCGGTTGCTCTCATCTTTTTTTTATTACCTTTTAAATTTTTTATTTCAATAATATATTTTTTTAATTTTAATAAATTTATTTTCTTTTATTTCTTTTTTTCTCCCTTTTCTTCTGAGCCATGTGGCTGACAAGGTCTTGGTGCTCCAGCCATGTATCAGGCCTGAGCCTCTGAGGTGGGAGAGCCGAGTTCAGGAAATGGGTCCACCAGAGACCTCCCAGCCCCACATAATATCAATCAGTGAGAGCTCTCCCAGAGATCTCCATTTGAACGCTAAGACCCAGCTCAAAAACCAGCAAGCTACAGTGCGAGACACCCCATGCCAAACAACTAGCAAGAAGGGAACACAACCACACCGATCAGCGGAGAGGCTGCCTAAAATCATACTAAGTTCACAGACACCCCAAAACACATGGTCCAGCCCACCAGAAAGAAAGGATCCAGCTCCACCCACCAGAACACAGGCACCAGTCCCCTCCACCAGGAAGCCTACACAACCCACTGAACCAACCTTAACCACTGGGGGCAGACACCAAAAACAAGAGGAACTACGAACCTGCAGCCTTCGAAAAACAGACCCCAAACACAGTAAGTTAAGCAAAATGAGAAGACAGAGAAATATGCAGCAGATGAAGGAGCAAGATAAAAACTCACCAGACCAAACAAATGAAGAGGAAATAGGCGGTCTACCTGAAAAAGAATTCACAATAATGATAGTAAAGAGGATCCAAAATCTTGGAAATAGAATGGAGAAAATACAAGAAACGTTTAACAAGGACCTAGAAGAACTAAAGAGCAAGCAAACAGTGATGAACAACACAATAAATGAAATTTAAAATTCTCTAGAAGGAATCAATAGCAGAATAACTGAGGCAGAAAACGGATAAGTGACCTGGAAGATAAAATAGTGGAAATAACTACCACTGAGCAGAATAAAGAAAAAAGAAAGAAAAGACTTGAGGACAGTCTCAGAGACCTCTGGGACAACATTAAACACACCAACATTCGAACTATAGTGGTCCCAGAAGAAGAAGAGAAAAGGAAAGGGTCTGAGAAAATATTTGAAGAGATTATAGTTGAAAACTTCCCTAATATGGGAAAGGAAAAACTCAGTCAAGTCCAGGAAGAGCAGAGAGTCCCATACAGGATAAATCCAAGGAGAAACATGCCAAGACACATATTAATCGAACTATCAAAAATTAAATACAAAGAAAAAATATTAAAAGCAGCAAGGGAAAAGCAACAACTAACATACAAGGGACTCCCCATGAGGTTAACAGCTGATCTTTCAGCAGAAACTCTGCAAGCCAGAAGGGACTGGCAGGACATATTTAAAGTGATGAAAGGGAAAACCCTACAACCAAGATTACTCTACCCAGCAAGGATCTCATTCAGATTCGACGGAGAAATTCAAACCTTTATAGAAAAGCAAAAGCCGAGAGAATTCAGCACCACAAAACGAGCTCTACAACAAATGCTAAAGGAACGTCTC
This sequence comes from Grampus griseus, assembly GCF_964374135.1. NCBI lineage: Eukaryota > Metazoa > Chordata > Mammalia > Artiodactyla > Delphinidae > Grampus > Grampus griseus. The sequence continues at coordinate 42,928,441 of NC_139000.1, read as the reverse complement.
TAGGCAGGAAACACAAGAAAAAGAAAAGACCTACAAAAAGAAACCCAAAACAATTAAGAAAATGGTAACAGGAACACACATATTGATAATTACCTTAAACGTAAATGGATTAAATACTCCAACCAAAAGACATAGACTGGCTGAATGGATACAAAACCAAGACCCGTATATATGCTGTCTACAAGAGACTCACTTCAAAAAAAAAAAAAAAAAAGACCCACTTCAGACCTAGGGATATATACAGACTGAAAGTGACGAGATGGAAAAAGATAGTCCATGCAAATGTAAATCAAAAAAAAAAGCCGGAGTAGCAATTCTCTAACCAGACACAATAGACTTCAAAATAAAGACTATTACAAGAGACAAAGAAGGACACTACATAATGGTCAAGGGATCAATCCAGGAAGAAGATACAACAATGGTAAATATTTATGCACCCAACATAGGAGCACCTCAATACATAAGGCAAATGCTAACAGCCATAAAAGGGGAAATCAACAGTAACACAATCATAGTAGGGGACTTTAACACCCCACTTTCACCAATAGACAGATCATCCAAAATGAAAATAAATAAGGAAACACAAGCTTTAAATGACACATTAAACAAGATGGACTTAAATGATATCTACAGGACATTCCATCCAAAAACAACAGAATACACTTTCTTCTCAAGTGCTCATGGAACATTCTCCAGGATAGAACATATCTTGGGTCACAAATCAAGCCTAGTAAATTTAAGAAAACTGAAATTGTATCAAGTATCTTTTCCGACCACAACACTATGAGACTAGATATCAATTACAAGAAAAAAACTGTAAAAAATACAAACACATGGAGGCTAAACAATACACTACTAAATAACCAAGACATCACTGAAGAAATCAAAGAGGAAATCAAAAAATACCTAGAAACACATGACAATGAAAACATGATGATCCAAAATCTATGGGATGCAGCAAAAACAGTTCTAAGAGGGAAGGTTATAACAATACAATCCTACAACAAGAAACAAGAAACATCTCAAATAAACAACCTAACCTTACACCTAAAGCAATTAGAGAAAGAAGAACAAAAAAACCCCAAAGTTAGCAGAAGGAAAGAAATCATAAAGATCAGATCAGAAATAAATGAAAAAGAAATGAAGGAAACAATAGAAAAGATCAATAAAACTAAAAGCGGGTTATTTGAGAAGATAAACAAAATTGATAAACCATTAGCCAGACTCATCAAGAAAAAAAGGAAAAAGACTCAAATCAAAAAAATTAGAAATGAAAAAGAAGTAACAACTGACACTGCAGAAATACAAAGGATCATGAGAGATTACTACAAGCAACTATATGCCAACAGAAAGGACAACCTGGAAGAAATGGACAAATGCTTAGAAAAGCACAACCTTCCGAGACTGAACCAGGAAGAAATAATAAACAAACCAATCACAAGCACTGAAATTGAGACTGTGATTTAAAAACTTCCAACAAACAAAAGCCCACAACCAGACGGCTTCACAGGCGAATTCTATCAAACATTTATAGAAGACCAAACACCTATTGTTCTGAAACTCTTCCAAAATATAGCAGAGGGAGGAACACTTCAAAACTCATTCTATGAGGCCACCATCACCCTGATACCAAAACCAGACAAAGATGTCACAAAGAAAGAAAACTACAGGCCAATATCACTGATGAACATAGATGCAAAACTCGTCAACAAAATGCTAGCAAACAGAATCCAACAGCACATTAAAAGGATCATACACCATGATCAAGTGGGGTTTATCCCACGAATGCAAGGATTCTTCAATATACACAAATCAATCAATGTGATAAACCATGTTAACAAATTGAAGGAGAAAAACCATATGATCATCTCAATAGATGCAGAAAAAGCTTTTGAAAAACTTCAACACCCATTTATGATAAAAACCCTCCAGAAAGTAGGCACAGAGGGAACTTACCTCAAAATAATAAAGGCCATATATGAGAAACCCACAGCCAACATTGTTCTCAATGTTGAAAAGTTGAAACCATTTCCACTAAAATCAGGAACAAGACAAGGTTGCCCACTCTCACCACTATTATTCAACACAGTTTTGGAAGTTTTAGCCACAGCAATCAGAAAAGAAAAAGAAATAAAAAGAATGTAAATAAGAAAAGAAGTAAAGCTGTCACTGTTTGCAGATGACATGATACTATACATAGAGAATCCTAATGATGCTACCAGAAAACTACTAGAGCTAATCAATGAATTTGGTAAAGTAGCAGGATAGAAAGTTAATGCACAGAAATCTCTGGCATTCCTATATAATAATGATGAAAAATCTGAAAGAGAAATTAAGGAAACACTCTCATTTACCATTGAACAAAAAGAATAAATACCTAGGAATAAACCTACCTAAGGAAACAAAAGACCTGTATGCAGAAAACTATGACACTGATGAAAGAAATCAAAGATGACACAAACAGATGGAGAGATATACCATGTTCTTGGATTGGAAAAATCAACATTGTGAAAACTGACTATACTACCCAAAGCAATCTACAGATTCAATGTAATCCCTATCAAACTACCAATGGCATTTTTCACAGAACTAGAACAAAAATTTTCACAATTTGTATGGAAATACAAAAGACCCTGAATAGACAAAGCACTCTTCAGAAAGGAAAACAGAGCTCGAGGAATCAGGCTCCCTGACCTCAAACTATACCACAAAGCTACAGTAATCAAGACAATATGGTACTGGCACAAAAACAGAAATCAGATCAATGGAACAGGATAGAAACCCCAGAGATAAACCCACACACATATGGTCAATTTACCTTTGATAAAGGAGGCAAGAATATGCAATGGAGAAAAGACAGCCTCTTCAATAAGTGGTGCTAGGAAAACTGGACAGCTACATGTAAAAGAATGAAGTTAGAACACTCCCTAACACCATATACAAAAATAAACTCAAAATGAATTAAAGACCTAAATGTAAGACCAGACACTGTAAAACTCTTAGAGGAAAACATAGGCAGAACACTCTATGACATAAATCACAGCGAAATCCTTTTTGACCCACCTTCTAGAGAACTGGAAATAAAAATAAACAAATGAGACCTAATGAAACTTAAAAGCTTTTGCACAGCAAAGGAAACTACAAACAAGACGAAAAGACAACCCTCAGAATGGGAGAAAATATTTGAAAATGATGCAACTGACAAAGGATTAATCTCCAAAATTTACAAGCAGCTCATGCAGCTCAATATCAAAAAAACAAACAACCCAAACTAAAAATGGGCAGAAGATCTAAATAGACATTTCTCCGAAGAAGATATACAGATTGCCAACAAACACATGAAAGGATGCTCAACATCACTAATCATTTGTGAAATGCAAATCAAAATTACAATGATGTATCACCTTACACCAGTCAGAATGGCCATCATCAAAAAATCTACAAACAGTAAATGTTGGAGAGGGTATGGAGAAAAGGGAACCCTCTTGCACTGTTGGTGGGAATGTAAATTGATACAGCCACTATGGAGAACAGTATAGAGGTTCCTTTAAAAACTAAAAGTAGAACTACCATACGACCCAGCAATCCCACTACTGGGCATATACCCTGAGAAGACCATAATTCAAAGAGTCATGTACCACAATATTCATTGCAGCACTATTTACAATAGCCAGGACATGGAAGCAACCTAAGTGTCCATAGACAGATGAATGGATAAAGAAGATGTGGCACATATATACCATGGAATATTACTCAGCCATAAAAAGAAACGAAATTGAGTTATTTGTAGTGAGGTGGATGGACCTAGAGTCTGTCATACAGAGTGAAGTAAGTCAGAAAGAGAAAAACAAATACCGAAAGCTAACACATATATATGGAATCTAAAAAAAAAAAAAAAAAAAAAAAGTTTCTGAAGAACCTAGGGGCAGGACAAGAATAAAGACGCAGATGTAGAGAAAGGGCTTGAGAACACGGGGAGGGGGAAGGGTAAGCTAGGACAAAGTGAGAGAGTGGCATGGACACTACCAGTGTAAAATAGATAGCTAGTGGGAAGCAGCCACATGGCACAGGGAGATCAGCTCGGTGCTTTGTGTCCACCTAGAGGGGTGGGATAGGGAGGGTGGGAGGGAGACGCAAGAGGGAGGAGATATGGGGATATACGTATTTGTATAGCTGATTTACTTTGTTATACAGCAGAAACTAACAGACCATTGTAAAGCAATTATATTCCAATAAAGATGTTAAAAAAAAAAAGCCAGAGATCACAACGGGTATCATGAGTTATCAATATTAGAATATACACACTCCAGTTGGAATAATTACTGTTTTAAGCACTGAGATGGATCTTCAGGTGAAATTAATGGGTACTCAAACTTTTAGAATTGGACGTTTGTATGGACATACTTTCCGGCAGTATTCTAGTAAATGTTTAACAATTGGCTCTCCTGAAGAGAAGAAAAAAAGCTCTGATTTGTAGTACTTGCTCTTTTCCATGATATAAATGCTCCCACTGTGGCTGATTTCAAGATATCAACCTGACATCAATGAACCAGAAGTTGGGAAGAAATGCAGACAACCAGCACTCACGAGCTTGCAACAAGCTGGCTCCAGCCACTAACCTTTTCTAAAAATACACCTGAAAAGTGTTTACAATGTGCCTACCATCTGACTCAGAAAGACTACTCTTAGGAATGTATTCTCAAAAATAGTAAAAGAAATGTGAAGATGTGAAGATGTATATGCAGGAATATTTGGCACAAGGTTGTTTATAATATCAAAAATTTGAAGAAACTCATTGCTCATAGATAGATCATTGATTACACATCTATAAAGTAAAATAATGTCATCAAAATAACATTGACAGATAGATAAGCATATATATATACATATGACTTTGGAAGACATGAACATTATATTGTGACAAGGAAAAAATTACGTAAGGAATATACTAAAAATAATATGATCCTTTTTTTTTTAAAATGAGTGGTTGGCAAAAACTGTCATCTACCTGTATCCATTTTCTCTTTCCTTCTTAGTTAATACTATCTCTGATGGCGAATTGGGCAAAGGGCCACTTGGAATAAAGAAAGCATTTCCGTACCTCCCTTGTAGTTAATGCGACTAAGCTCTGGCCAATAGGATATGTAAAGTGCCCTTAAAGGGAGTGGGTGTGCTTTCTTCACTCCTTCCCCATTGCTGCAGGCTGGAATAGATATGATGGTTGGAGATAAGGTAGCCTTTATAGACTGCCAGGTGGAAACTTGCATACAGGATAAGGGAACAACAAACTCAGGGAATCCTGGGTCCCTGGACGGCTTAGAGTTAGTTTATGAGGCAAACCTAATAATATGCGATATATATGCATATTTTTGCACTGAATAAATCTAGAAGGATGTACAACTGAGTTGACAGTAATTTTGTGATTTTATTGTCTTTTTTAAATTAAATATTTAATATAGGGTTTAACATATTGGTCTATAAAGACTTTGCTTTCTCTAGGTGATTTTCCTAAAACCATGAAGCACAGTATTTTATTTATTTACTTTAAAGTATTTATTTATTTATTTTATTATTAGTCATCCATTTTATACACATCAGTGTATACATGTCAATCCTAATTGCCCAATTCATCACACCACCCCACCGCCCCCCGCCGCTTCCCCCCTTGGTGTTCATACGTTTGTTCTCTACTTCTGTGTCTCAATTTCTGCTCTGCAAACCAGTTCATCTGTACAATTTTCCACGTTCCTCATATATGCGTTAATATATGATATTTGTTTTTCTCTTTCTGACTTACTTCACTCTGTATGACAGTCCCTAGATGCATCCACATCTCTACAAAAGACCCAATTTCGTTCCTTTTTATGGCTGAGTAATATTCCATTGTATAAATGTACCACATCTTCTTTATCCATTCGTCTGTCGATGGGCATTTAGGTTGCTTCCATGACCGGGCTGTTACAAACAGTGCTTCAATGAACATTGGGGTGCATGTGTCTTTTTCAGTTATGGTTTTCTCTGGGTATATGACCAGTACTGGGATTGCTAGGTCATATGGTAATTCTATTTTTATTTCTTTAAGGAACCTCCATACTGTCCTCCATAGTGTCTGTATCAATTTACATTCCCACCAACAGTGCAAGACAGTTCCCTTTCCTCCACACCCTCTACAGCATTTGTTGTTTGTAGACTTTCTGATGATGCCCATTCTAACTGGTGTGAAGTGATACCTCACTGTAGTTCTGATTTTCATTTCTCTAATAATTAGTGATGTTGAGCAACTTTTCATGTGCTTCTTGGCCATCTGTAGGTCCTCTAGGCAGAAATGTCTATTTAGGTCTTCTGCCCATTTTTGGATTGGGTTGTTTGTTTTTTTTAATATTGAGCTGCATGAGCTGTTTATATATTTTGGAGATTCTTTGTCCGATGATCGATTTGCAAATATTTTCTCCCATTCTGAGGGTTGTATTTTCATCTTGTTTATGGTTGCCTTTGCTGTGCAAAAGTTTTGAAGTTGCATTAGGTCCCATTTGTTTATTTTTGTTTTTATTTCCATTACTCTAGGAGGTGGATCAAAAAAGATCTTGCTGTGATTTATGTCAAAGAGTGTTCTTCCTAAGTTTTCCTCTAACAGTTTTATAGTGACTGGTCTTACATTTAGGTCTCTAATCCATTTTGAGTTTATTTTTGTGTATGGTGTTAGGAAGTGTTCTAATTTCATTCTTTTACATGTAGCTGTCCAGTTTGCCCAGCATCACTTATTTAAGAGGCTGTCTTTTCTCCATTGTATATCCTTGCCTCCTTTGTCACAGATTAGTTGACCATAGGTGCGTGGGTTTATCTCTGGGGTTTCTATCCTGTTCCATTGATCTGATTTCTGTTTTTGTGCCAGTACCATATTGTCTTGATTACTGTAGCTTTGTAGTATAGTCTGAAGTCAGGGAGTCTGATTCCTCCAGCTCTGTTTTTTTCCCTCAAGACTGCTTTGGCTATTTGGGGTCTTTTGTGTCTCCATACAAATTGTGAAATTTTTTGTTCTAGTTCTGTGAAAAATGCCAGTGGTAGTTTGATAGGGATTGCATTGAATCTGTAGATTGCTTTGGGTAGTACAGTCATTTTCACAATATTGATTCTTCCAATCCAAGAACATGGTGTATCTCTCCATCTGTTTGTGTCATCTTTGATTTCTTTCATCAGTGTCTTATAGTTTTCTAAGTACAGGTCTTTTACCTCCTTAGGTAGGTTTATTCCTAGGTATTTTATTCTTTTTGTTGCAATGGTAAATGGGATTCTTTCCTTAATTTCTCTTTCTGATCTTTCATTGTTAGTGTATAGGAATGCAAGAGATTTCTGTGCATCAATTTTGTACCCTGAAACTTTACCAAATTCATTGATTAGCTCTAGTAGTTTTCTGGTGGCATCTTTAGGATTCTCTGTGTATAGTATCATGTCATCTGCAAACAGTGACAGTTTTGCTGCTTCTTTTCCAATTTGTATTCCTTTTATTTCTTTTTCTTCTCTGATTGCCGTGGCTAGGACTTCCAAAACTATGTTGAATAATAGTGGTGAGAGTGGACATCCTTATCTTGTTCCTGATCTTAGAGGAAATGCTTTCAGTTTTTCACCATCGAGAATGATGTTTGCTGTGGGTTTGTCAAACATGGCCTTTATTATTCTGAGGTAGGTTCCCTCTATGCCCATTTTCTGGAGAGTTTTTTTAATCATAAATGGGTGTTGAATTTTGTCAAAAGCTTTTTCTACATCTATTGAGATGATCGTATGGTTTTTACTCTTCAATTTGTTAATATGGTGTATCACATTGATTGATTTGCGTATATTGAAGAATCCTTGCATCTCTGGAATAAATCCTACTTGATCATGGTGTATGATCCTTTTAATGTGTTGTTGAATTCTGTTTGTTAGTATTTTGTTGAGGATTTTTGCATCTATATTCATCAGTGATATTGGTCTGTAATTTTCTTTTTTTGTAGTATCTTTGTCTGGTTTTGGTATCAGGGTGATGGTAGCCTCATAGAATAAGTTTGGGAGTTTTCCTTCCTCTGTAATTTTTTGGAAGAGTTTGAGAAGGATGGGTATTAGATCTTCTCTAAATGTTTGATAGAATTTACCTGTGAAGCCATCTGGTCCTGGACTTTTGTTTGTTGGAAGACTTTTAATCACAGTTTCAATTTCATTACTTGTGATTGGTCTGTTCATATTTTCTATTTCTTCCTGGTTCAGTCTTGGAAGGTTATACCTTTCTAGGAGTTTTTCCATTTCTTCCAGGTTGTCCATTTTTTTGGCATAGAGTTGCTTGTAGTAGTCTCTTAGGATGCTTTGAATTTCTGTGGTGTCTGTTGTAACTTCTCCTGTTTCATTTCTAATTTTATTGATTTGAGTCCTCTCCCTCGTTTTCTTGAAGTCTGGCTAATGGTTTATCAATTTTGTTTATTTTCTCAAAGAACCAGCTTTTAGTTTTATTGATCTATGCTATTGTTTTCTTTATTTCTATTTCATTTATTTCTGATCTGATCTTTATGATTTCTTTCCTTCTGCTAACTTTGGGTTTTGTTTGTTCTTCTTTCTCTAGTTCCTTTAGGTGTAAGGTTAGATTGTTTGAGATTTTTTTGTTTCTAGAGGTAAGTTTGTATAGCTAAAAACTTCCCTCTTAGAACTGCTTTTGCTGCATCACATAGGTTTTTGATCGTTATGTTTTCATTGTCATTTGTCTCCAGATATTTTTTTATTTCCTCTTTGATCTCCTCAGTGATGTCTTGGTTATTTAGCAAGGTATTGTTTAACCTCCATGTACTTGTGTTTTTTACGTTTTTTTCCCTGTAATTCATTTCTAATCTCATAGCGTTGTGGTCAGAAATGATGCTTGATATGATTTCAATTTTTTTTTAATTTACTGAGGCTTGATTTGTGACCCAGGATGTGATCTATCCTGGGAATGTTCTGTGTGCACTTGAGAAGAAAGTGTAATCTGCTGTTTTTGGATGGAATGTCCTATAAATATCAATTAAATCTGTCTGTCTATTGTGTCACTTAAAGGTTGTGTTTCCTTATTAATTTTCTGTTTGGATGATCTGTCCATTGGTGTAAGTGAGGTGTTAAATTCCCCCACTATTTTTGTGTTACTATCGATTTCCTCTTTCAGAGATGTTAGCAGTTGCCTTATGTATTGTGGTGCTCCTATGCTGGGTGCATATACATTTATAATTGTTATATCTTCTTCTTGGATTGATCCCTTGTTCAATACATAGTGTCCTTCCTTGTCTCTTGTAACATTCTTTATGTTAAAGTCTATTTTGTCTGATATGAGTATTGCTACTCCAGCTTTCTTTTGATTTCCATTTGCATGAAATATCCTTTTCCATCCCCTCACTTTCAGCTGTATGTGTTCCTAGGTCTGAAGTGGGTCTCTTGTACACAGCATATAGATGGGTCTTCTTTTTTATCCATTCAGCAAGCCTGTGTCTTTTGGTTGGAGCATTTAATCCATTCACATTTAAGGTAGTTATTGATATGTGTGTTCCTATGACCATTTTCTTTATTGTTTTGGGTTTGCTTTGTGGGTCCTTTTCTTCTCTTGTGTTTCACATTTAGAGAATTTCCTTTAGCATTTGTTGTAGAGTTGGTTTGGTGGTGCTGAATTCTCTTCGCTTTTGCTTGTCTGTAAAGCTTTTGATTTCTCCGATGAATCTGAATGAGATCTTTGCTGGGTAGAGTAATCTTGGTTGTATGTTCTTCCCTTTCATCACTTTAAGTATATCATGCCACTCCCTTCTGGCTTGTAGAGTTTCTGCTGAGAAATCAGCTGTTAACCTTATAGGAGTTCCCTTGTATATTATTTGTCATTTTTCCCTTGCTGCTTTCAGTAATTTTTCTTTGTCTTTAATTTTTGCCAGTTTGATTACTATGTGTCTTAGCGTGTTTCTCCTTGCGTTTATCCTGCCTGGGACTCTGCAATTCCTGGACTTGGGTGGCTATTTCCTTTCCCATGTTGGGGAAGTTTTTGACTATAATCTCTTCAGATACTTTCTCGGGTCCTTTCTCTCTCTCTTCTCCTTCTGGAACCCCTATAATGTGAATATTGTTGCATTTAATGTTGTCCCAGAGGTCTCTTAGGCTGTCTTCATTTCTTTTCATTCTTTTTTCTTTATTCTGTTCCACAGCAGTGAATTCCACCATTCTGTCTTCCAGGTAACTTATCCGTTCTTCTGCCTCAGTTATTCTGCTATTGATTCCTTCTAGTGTATTTTTCATTTCAGTTATTGTATTGTTCATCTTTGTTTGTTCTTTAATTCTTCTAGGTCTTTGTTAAACATTTCTTGCATCTTCTCGATTTTTGCCTCCATTCTTTTTCCAAGGTCCTGGATCATCTTCACTATCATTATTCTAAATTCTTTTTCTGGAAGATTGCCTATCTCCATTTCATTTAGTTGTTTTTCTGGGGTTTTATCTTGTTCCTTCATCTGGTACATAGGTCTCTGCGTTTTCATCTTGTCTTTCTGTGAATGTGGTTTTTGTTCCACAGGCTGCAGGATTGTAATTCTTGCTTCCGCTGTCTGCCCTCTGGTGGATGTGGCTATCTAAGAGGCTTGTGGAAGTTTCCTGATAAGAGGGACTGGTGGAGGGTAGAGCTGGGTGTTGCTCTGGTGGGCAGAGCTCAGTAAAACTTTAATCTGTTGTCTGCTGATGGGTGGCACTGTATTCCCTCCCTGTTGGTTGTTTGGCGTGAGGCAACCCAACACTGGAGCCTACCCGGGCTCTTTGGTGGGGCTAATTGTAGATTCTGGGAGGGCTCATGTCAAGGAGTATTTCCCAGAACTTCTGCTGCCAGTGTCCTTGTCCCTTGGTGAGCCACAGCTGCCCCCCGCCTCTGCAGGAGACCCTCCAACACTAGCAGGTAGGTCTGGTTCAGTCTCCTATGGGGTCACTGCTCCTTACCCTGGGTCCCGATGCACACACTACTTTGTGTGTGCCCTCTAAGAGTGGAGTCTCTGTTTCCCCCAGTCCTGCCAAAGTCCTGCAGTCAAATCCCCCTAGCTTTGAAAGTCTGATTCTCTAGGAATTCCTCCTCCCATTGCCAGCTGCCCAGGTTGGGAAGCCTGACGTGGGGCTCAGAACCTTCACTCCAGTGGGTGGACTTCTGTGGTATAAGTGTTCTCCAGTTTGTGAGTCACCCACCCAGAAGTTATGGGATTTGATTTTATTATGATAGCGCCCCTCCTACCATCTCATTGCGGCTTCTCCTTTGTCTTTGCATGTGGGGTATCTATTTTGGTGAGTTCCAGTGTCTTCCTGTCGATGATTGTTCAGCATTTAGTTGTGAATCCAGTGTTCTCGAAAAAGGGAGTGAGAGCATGTCCTTCTACTCCACCATCTTGAACCAATCTCCTATTTATTGTCTTTTTATTCACCTATATTTTCTAATCTATATCCTTCTACCAAAATATATATATCACTAGTGTAGTTGGTACAAGATACAGGAAGGGAGAGTATTCCCAGTTAAGAATTTTGATAACAGAATCTCATTGAAGACATAAATACAAAGGGCATTATACAAAGGGCAGAAAAATTAGCGTTTCAAGTGCTTTACTGCATCAAAACCATTCCCTCCTCTCAAAGAAGAAGGCAAAGGGTGAATAGTAAAAAGGTAGTTCTCAGTTTAAACGTTGGCCATATTTTTATTCTTACCAATGAATGTTTTTCCACAAAGTCAGTGTTGTTAAGATGTCATCAGGCAAGTAGGACCAGTCTATGTGGAAAGCACTTTATTCACTTCCAGAAGAAGCAGATTCACTTCCAGAAGAAGCAGATTTCGTGGGTAGATGTTGTACATGAGAACTTGTAACTGACTACTTAAAGATGATGGAATTAACAGTCCCCTACAAGTAAACCAAGACCATGCAGCAAACCTGTTAAACCCCATTCAACACTATAGACAATGAGTACTTAAGGAGAACCTCTAGTGACAAAGAAAGAAGCAAACCTGTGACTACTGGGATGAGATCATCACTGTCAGCCTCTAGATTCTGCAGTTACGAAATTCTGAGGGTGCCAGAGCCTCCAGAATTCACAGTATCATTTGAATCACATGCATTCTTAGAGACAAACATTTCTGAGATTAACTACTAGCTCTGCCACATACCAGCTGGGCTAGTTTTTGTCGTTGTTGATTAATTTTTTTAATTAATAGATTTGATTTCTTAGAGCAATTTAGGTTTACAGAAAAATTGAACAGAAAACACAAAGAGTTCTCATATACTCCCTTCCCAGTCCCAGAGTGTCCCCTATTTTTAACATTTTGCATTAGTCTGGTATGTTTGTTACAATTGATGAACCAATACTGATAAATCATCATTAATGAATTTATAATTTACATAGAGTTCACTCTTAGTGTTGTACAATTCTATGGGTTTTTTCACGTGCTTCGTGACATGTATCTACCATTATAGTATCATACAGAATAGTTTCACTGCCCTTAAAATTCCCTGTGCTCTGCCTATTCATCCATTCCTTCCTCTAACCCCAGGCAACTACTGATCTTTTCACTGTCTCCATAATTTTGTCTTTCCCAGAATGTCATATAGTTGGAATCATATAGTATATAGCTTTTTCAGACTGGTTCCTTTCACTTAGTAATATGCACTTAAGATTCCTCCATGTCTTTTCATGGTTTGATAGCTCGTTTCTTTTTATAACTGAATGGTGGGCTAGTTCCTGAAATTCTTTGAATATCATTTTCTCATATGTAATAGGAATAATAGTGCCCACCTTGAAGGGTTGTTGCAAATGTTCTATGAGATGATGTATATAAAGTTCCTGGCAGATAGCAGATATTCAATAAACATCGTTTCCTTCCCTCACTAATTTGGATAAGGACAATGTGGCAGGCTGAATAATGTCTCCCCAAAAGATGTCAACATCCTAATTCCTGTGAATAAGTTACCTTACATAGAAAAAGGGATTTTGCAGATGTGATTAAGACTCTTGAGACAGATTATCCTGGATTATCTGATGGGCCCAATGTAATCACAAGAGTCCTTATAAGAAGGATACATGCAGGTTAGAGACCAAGTGATGAGGAAAGCAGATGGGGTGATAAGGCATGAGCCAAGAAGTGTGGGCAGCCAGAAGCTGGGAAGGGCAAGAAATGTATGGTTTCTCCCTAAAGCCTCCGGAAGGAACACAGCTCTACTGATGCCTTGATCTTAGCCCTCTAAAACCCATATCAGACTTCTGACCTCCAGAATTGTAAGATAATAAATGTGTGTTGTTTGGCTGTAATTTATTATAGCAGCAATAGGAAATGAATACAGGTGATGAGCCTCAACATTCTCTTTCACTTGCTTCTAGTATGTCTCCCCACACAGAGGCTAGAAACCTAAATCCTACATTTCCCAGAATTTCCTGCAGCTGGGGTTCTGATCGCATACTTAACCCAACGAGAAGCCCTTGTGCACATTTTGGAACAAGAAAGTGAGGTTTTCGGCTGCTTTGGGCTGAATTTCAGTGGAAGACAAGGTTGTGAAGATGTACATCTACAGCAGCACTCGGCTGGGAGCTCTCAACTCCCAGCTTCCTGGGAATCAACAGCAGAGGAGGCGACGGCAGATTCCTCATCCAGCTTCAGCCTACTGATTCCCCACCTTCATGGAAGAAGTAGTTGCTCCCCTGGCTGCTAAGTTCTGCTATGTACTGACAGTCATTCCCAAAGGCCCATCTAGACCCTGCTCCACAGCCTTTCCATTGATTTCCTAAGCAGCTAATGCTCTCTATTAAAGCTCATTCTGCTTAAAAGAACTAGAAATATTTCTCCTTTGCTGCAATTGAACTCTGGTTGATACAACCTCTATTCTTACCATCCCAGGAGAGGCAGAATTTCTCACCTGGGAGGGCCGGATGTTCTGAGATCATGTACAACAGCCAGCAGGCAGCTCTACCTTGGTCTCAGAACCAACCAACTTTTCCCTCCTATGGCTGTGTTACGTCCTTAACTCCCCTTTCTTTAACCAGACCTTCTCAATTATGATTCTTCCTCTTAAATTGGATCAATAATTTCATAATTTTGGAGGGTCTGGGAAGTAAGGATTACTTTAAAAAATTTAAAGACATTGTATAAGTTAATGTCTCTCAGCCTTATGAAAAGAATTTTTAAATTACCCACACTGAAGGAGAAATACGTGATTGGTATTACTGTTCTCATAAGAGAGATGAATTTTTTTTTAAGTTAGAAAAGCTTTCAGCAATTTACTTGCATTGATTTAGATGCCTGATTTTGAAAGATACTCCTTTTTTATATGACTCTTCAACCACGTGAATGCTTCTGAAAAAGCGTGTCACCCACAACTGTCAACATAGGATTCCAGATTTCCCAGAAATCATTTTGAATTTTTTGAAAAATTTAACACCCCCCCCCCCCAAAAAAAATCTAACACACATATCTCATACTAAAGAAAACATGGCGTGCTATAACTTCCACCTATGCTACAGGAGAATAAGTGCTGGGGAAATCACACTGGAATTAACAAATTAGTTAAACTAAGTTCCATAAAACTTCCGCTATCTTTCTAGGGCTCCATCCTGGTCTGGTGTCCTCACTAGTGTTCTACTCCTTTGTTTTTGAAAGGCTTAGAACAGGACTCAATGAAATTTTTCTAAACAGAGCCAGCTAGCAAATGTTTCGGGCTTCGTGGCTCATATGGTTTCTGTCCCAACTATTCAATCCCACCCTTGTAGCACAAAAACACTCAATGCATAACAAATGAGTGTGGCTGTGTTCCAATAAAACTTTTTGTGGACACTTAAATTTGAATTTTTATAAGATTCCCATGTCTGGCTTTTTATTGTAAAATGTAACACCATTCTTAAAGGCTCTCGGGCTGTACTAAAGCAGGCAGCAGGTCAGATTTGGCCCACAGGCTGTGGTTTGCCAACCTCTCCTGGAAACCTGGCCATGCCCACTCCAACTTACCCTAAAATTCTCGCCAGGGTGAAGTCTTGGTGACCAGCCTTGATGGAGATTTTGCCTCCAAAAATCCAAAGTTTCCTGGGAGAGGAGGAATGATTTTACTTTTGTCTTCTCTACCTAGTGCTCAATCCTTCATAGTTTAGCTGCCACCTATCATTCCAGGTCCGTCTCTTCCTCCTTCTACCCCCCAAACCAGCTTCCACATGCCACATAATCTGCTTCTAGTCACACCTGATTACCTGCCTTTCCCAGTAAGTCAGGCAGCTGTAAACCTCTATGACTTTGTTCACGCTCTTCCCTCCAACTAGAACGACCTGGTCCACATCTCTATCTCATAGAGTTTTGGTTGTTGTTCCTCAAGACCCTGTTCAATGTCACTTTTACTTTCTCCAGAAAAGTGAGGTGAGGACAATGATTGTCACATGGTCAACACACATAGAATTGGGTGAATGAATGCACAGACCCAGGTGGGGTATCCCAGCTGGTGGAAAGGGGGCTTCAGAGAGTCATGGCATAGGATAAGGTGTTCCATCTGCAAAGTGACGATGACAGAAATGGGGGGATGAGAAGGGGGTACTGATGACAAATAGCTTGCTTCTCAATATTTCCAAAGGCTACTTTGTCCTAAGGAATGAGAGTAGTTTGGCTAAACATGAAGAATGGATGCCAGATGCTGACGCTCCAGGGCATGTGCGGCTGCTGGCCGCTCTCCGCAGCTCAGACTCACCCTCGCCCTGGTACATGTTTATCAGGGTCACCACTGGGATTTCATGGGAACTCTTACGGAGCTGGCCTTTACCATTTTTAATAAACATCCCAATTCCATTTCTTTCCTTTTTTATAAGAAAGCTAAAATAAACTTTGAGTCTCTAAAGAATTTGTTCATAATCAATGACTCTCAAGAAGGTGAAAGAAACAGAAAGATTAATTTTTAGGATGGAGAGTGGAAGGGCGAATTTCAGATAAATGGAGACGTTGCCATCTTTTTGAATTTCAGAAAGATAAAACAGCAACTTGATGTAATTGCAAAAAAGAGTCACAGGCCTTTTATGTCACCATGAGCCATCTTTATCTGACCACTTGGATAATTAGAAAGTAAAATTCTATAATCTTTAGGTTTTAAGTGGGCTAGAGCGTTTCAGATTCTAACACCACACAAATATCAGCTTTTTATCTTTAACCAAATTTTACCAAACTTTTCTAAAAATGAAGACTGAACAGATCCTAGACTTGCTTACAATGGTCCACTCCTGCTCTCTTTATCTCAACTTTACCTATATTTTCTGCACAAAACACCTGCTGAGCTATACCAGCTTCTAGTTTCTTGCATTTTCTGTTATGAGTTCCTGAAGATTATTATCCCAAAGATTATTATAAGATAATGAAACATTTGCAGAAAGTTTTGCATATATTTTCTCCTTTGATAGCATTGTAGTTTGCACTCATAAAGATTTTCAGCCAAGAAATTCTAATGTAACCCTAACAGTTTGGCCATTAATGATCATCAGTGTCACATCTAAGAAACAGTTCTGGTTGGAGTTATTTATTATAAGCAGTCAAAATGTGCCATTATAGTCCTAATTACAATATTTACTCAGATGGCCTTATTTATCCACCAGAAAAAAATAATGCCAGGCAGCTGCTAGAACTTCTACACTAGGCATGTGAGAAACATGAAGTCCTTGTACATTGGAATGATGTCCTTAAAGAGAAATACATTTATAAAACACTTTGTTGATAATAATAGTAAAATCTTACCAATGCATTGATTGCACTTTCATATATATGCAGCAGGTTGAATGGAGGAGACACAAAGGAACTAAGAGAAGCTTCTGTTCCTGAAAGATGGTAGAATAACATGGATTACTGCCATAGCCCCACCCCCAGGTCAACTCTGGAACAAGTAACTGTGTTGCTCACCACTCTAGTTTCAGCTCTGTTTTATTTGTTTTTGTCTTTTTTTAAATTTAGGACTTATTTTCATTGAGTTTAGCAATTATTTTAAAGCATATTGCTCTAATTTATCCATCGTTTGGGTATTTTGTGGTAAGAGGGCATTTCAAAGTAGCTAGTCTTGTGAAACTCACAGAAATAGAAATCTAATAAAATCTGCTTTTAAAACTGGATTCTGTATAAGGATTACTTTCAGTTTTTACAGTGAAGCCTGTGGTAAACGTGCTTCTTTTCTTGGTTATAACTTTACATTAATTTTTATCTTTTTTATCAGAGTAATGCATGTCCTTTTTTAAAAGCCAAATAGTGAACTTTCTAGACAGAGACAGGCAGATCAGAGAGACAGACAGACATTCCAGGAAATCTTTAAATCCCAGAATGAACAACTGAAGCCATGTCCTCCTCCTTCCGTGCCCCCAGGGAACCGATGTGCCCATCCAGGACCTGCCAGGATGCATCAAGGATGCCAGGATCCTCAGGGCACCATCTCCGTCTTTGGGGACCCATGCTTCATTGGCAACCAGAAATCCCTCCTCCAATTCCTCTAGAGAAGACAATTTTGCTCAAAGAAATATTGCCATACAGCTTAGGCAATTCCATTAATTCTCACAGGAGCACATCCTCTGAAGAGAATGAGCTATGCTTTTTATAATCAGTGATAGTTAACCTTCATACATACACTTGCTCCTTGTAAGCCAAGTGTTGTCTTCATTCTGTGTCTTGTTTAGGGTGAGATTTGGGATATTCCAGGAGCTTGGGCCTTAAGAAAGAAGACGGCAGCTTGACAAGAGTGGCTGCTTTGGCATCTCAACAGACGGATGTTGAGATGGGCTTTGCATACCCACAACTATCCAGGGTTCCTTTATTTCAATCTGCTAAGATGACCTAATTTTCTTTTTTTTTCTTTTCTTTTTTTTTTTTTTTTTTTTGCGGTACGCGGGCCTCTCACTGTTGTGGCCTCCCGTTGCGGAGCACAGGCTCTGGATGCGCAGGCTCAGCGGCCATGGCTCACGGGCCCAGCCGCTCTGTGGCATGTGGGATATTCCCTGACCGGGGCACGAACCCGCGTCCCCTGCATCGGCAGGGGGACTCTCAACCACTGCGCCACCAGGAAAGCCCCGATGACCTAATTTTTGAAATATATAATTATTTTGTAAAACTGTCGTTGGGGGGAAAATGAGTAAAACTAGCATACAAACATGCAGGGACTTTTCAAAGTGAGAAAAATCAAGTCAAGACTCAACCCCAGGAACTGGCTCAGCCAGTCTTTCCCTCAGTTCTCTCACTGTCTTAATCTTTATACAGCTGTGGAGAGAGGGCTTACAGAGGTCTAACAGGGCCAGAGTTCTCCACTAAGCTTCCAGAAAGTTCAAGAGACAAGTAGCTTCATAAATTGCCAACATATGTGGAAAACAGTATGGAGGTTCCTTAAAAAACTTAAGATAGAGCTACCATGTGATCTAGCAATCCCATTATTGGACATATATCTGGAGAAAACTCTAATTTGAAAAGATATATGCACCCCTACGTTCATAGCAGCACTATTTACAAGAGCCAAGACATGGAAGCAACCTAAATGTCCATGGACAGATGAATGGATAAAGAAGATGTGGTGTGTACACACACACACACACACACACACACACACACACACACACAATGGAATACTACTCAGCCATAAAAATGAATGAAATAATGCCATTTTCAGCAACATGGATGGACCTAGAGATTGTCATACTAAGTGAAGTAAGTCAGAGAAAGACAAATATCATATGTTATCACTTATATATGGAATCCTAAATATGATACAAATGAACTTATTTAAAAAACAGAAACAGACTCACAGACATAAAAAACAAACTTATGGTTACCAAAGTGAAAAGGGATCAGGGAAGGGATAAATTAGGAGTTTGGGATTAGCAGGTACAAACTACTATATATAAAATAGATAAACAAGGTCCTACTGTATAGCCCAGGGAACTATATTCAGTATCTTGTAATAAACTATAATGGAAAAGAATATATATAAAACTGAATCACTTTGCTGTATACCAGAAACTAACATAACATTGTAAATAAACTATACTTCAATTTTTTTTTAATTGCCAACATAGAAACCAGAAGTTTGGAGTTCAGAAGTCGGGGAGCAATCTCTGACCCTGGATCCCATAGCGGGGAATAGCAGGTACTAGTTTCCAAGACCCTGATGCTTCATTGATGAAGACTGCTTCATGCCTCTTAGCTCAGGGTTAATCACAAAGGGCAGCAGTCCACCCTGCTGCCCTTTGTGATTAACCCTGAGCTAAGAGGGTGATGGAGGGTGGACCCCCTCCTCCAGACCTGTGAGTGTACAAGTGGGAAGCTGTCAGGGAGGCAACTCTGGGTCTTGTTCACCTCCTGCCCCAAATAAAGGTGCTCTTTGGTGACCTGCTTCCCCTCTATCTCAACCACAGTGAGCCTCAAGCATCTGAGCAATACGGTGGGTGAATGTGTGTGCAGTAACCTTGGCCATCTCCTGTTGGGCACTGCAGACCTAAACGAGGTGAGGAGGTAAAGCATCTCCTCTCCCTCCCTTTTCTTTCCCCAACAGGAGGATACCAGAGGGTAAGGAGGGCAGATGAAAGGTCTTGTCAGAGGCAGGGGAGGAAGAAGGATATTCCATTTTCAAGCTTCAGCAAGAAATCTTCGCCCCTCTCCAAGTGGCACTCAAGTCGCTCTCCAGCTGTGTGGTGAAAACTGGACTCAAAGCCATGGACATGAAAATTGCATCCTAGCCTGGGCAAGCTCACCCACCCACCCACCCACCCACTCATAACAGCAGCTCCAGTGAGGCTCAGGCACAGGAACATTTTCCTGAAAACAGTTTGTTTTGTGAACTCTAGGAATTCTAGGGAGCCAGTATCCAGTGAACAAAGAGCTGAGAGTATATGTCTCGAGCTGGGGGTATTGCTCTGCTGGTACCTAGGAGGGCCGGTGCAAGGCATAAGAGGATATGTTGTATTTGTGGCATTAATATGTCTGGGAACAAACTGCAAACTGGTCTATGAGGTCTCCCTTCTGGGTGGGCATCTTCCCAGAGGGGAGGCCCTCCCCAGAGAGTTACTCCATGGTAACTCCTTAGTGATTTCATGCAAGACAAAAGTATCACCTGTCCACCAATAGTGGGGGTGTTCATGGTATAGCCTCAGAGTGCCCGAGGATGAATGAGACAAAAAGTGAGAGGAAGCATGATGGATATTTGGGTGAGAAAGGAAGGAAAGGAATAAAATGGAGAAAGAATAAAGCATCCCGGGAGAAGTGTAAATGGGTTTTTCTTTGTGCACAAAAACAACAACTGCATGGATATTGGCAGATACAGCATTGCCCTGATTGGGGAAGCCATGCTGAATGACAGTGTGTCCTTGATCCTGACTATTTGCCCATCGGGGTTGGGTCACCACCTTGTCACCTTAATGCACTTGAAGGAGCCATGACAGATTTCCTCCAG
Source organism: Grampus griseus (assembly GCF_964374135.1). NCBI lineage: Eukaryota > Metazoa > Chordata > Mammalia > Artiodactyla > Delphinidae > Grampus > Grampus griseus. Next base: position 42,908,021 of record NC_139000.1, on the reverse strand, counting down.
GGACACCTGCAGCATTGAACCACAGCTCGGTCCTGACCCTTCTGCTGAGGATACAGGGGTCCTGGGACTTGCCTAGGAACCTTACTCAGCTCACTGAGATTAGAGTGACCAAAGTCGCCCAATGGTTCCTCATTCTCACCCACATCTATGTCATCTGGAACAAAGCTGTTGAAGGACTGAGTAAGGTGCCCATCTGCATAGATTCTGAAGGGGTTGAAACAAGACTAGAGACTTGGAAGCTTAATTTCTGCTTTTCATAATCTATTTATTAATACTGCATTTCCATCATTGCATTTGCTTTAACTGACTTGAAGTTCAGAGATACTCAGTCATCCATTAGCTAGGGAAGCACTAGAGACTAGAGACTCAGGGGATGAGACTCCCATGCCAGTGACCTTTTTCATGTACCTAAGCCTCAAGGACTTCTTACCAAAGGAGTTTGTAGCCTGAATGAGCTTAGAGACTGGCCTTGGGTCACATAGAAAGAATTCTTGGCTCTCATATCTTTGTGTATCTCCACATACAGATAGGGAGTGAAGCAACCAAACTGGATTTCCATGCTCCTGGTAGCTAGTACCAGATCTGTCCCAAATGGAGAGAAGGGAATGTCCAAGAGAGATGCCCCAGTCTTACTCTGCTTCCAGCACTGTGTTTCCCCTCTCCTTCCTCACATGGGGAAAGCAGAGGGACCATATAAACAAGAAAGCTAATTGGCTAAGCCACGGTCCCCAACATTTTTGGCACCAGGGACCGGTTTCGTGCAAGACAATTTTTCCATGGAGGCAGCGTGGGCGGGGGTTCAGGCGGTAATGCCAGCGACGGGGAGCGGCAGACGAAGCTTCGCTCACTCGCCCGACACTCACCTCCTGCTGTGCTGCCCGAGGGTTGGGAACCCCTGAACTAAAGAATGGCACAAAATACATGCCCTGTGTTCACAATCAAAGCTCACAACATGCTATGAACCAAGGGGCCATCATGCACCTTGTACAGAGTTGTGCTTCAGGAGGTTCTGCTGACATTAAACTCAACAGAAATGGAGCTTTCTGGAGGTATACTAAGCCTTACACCTACATCTAATGTCAGGGCTATGAAAACCCATGAATGGCTACACACCTGTTATCCATCACCATCCAGGCTCTCATTGGGAGGAGTCTTTTTTAGCTGAGCATTTCTGAGACAAAGGTGATGAGGCTGAGAATAGTGCTTGGCTGAAAGAGGAAGAGCTTTCCAAGGTTATCAGGGGCTCCAGGAGCTCGAGGAAAGGCATAGGGAGATGTGCTCAACAAGCATGTGTCCTTCATGGATGTGCCCAAGAATGCAGGAGGATTTCTGATGGGGTGAGCTGGTGTGTTTGCTGGAGGGACTAAACAACAATCGTCACAGTTTTGGGGGCTACACCCTTGGCATAGAGGCTGTAGAACCACTCACCTTGTAATGAACCATATGGGTTTACACAAAGAACTTCCAGTAGCAACAATTATGGGCCAAAGATTAGAAGATCTTTCCTAAGTATTTTACGGAAATGTATACCTTGCTAAAGAAAAAACACTGCCCATACTACTGCCTGATATGGGGTGACTTCTCACTCTAGTAAATTGGGTTTTAGAGCCTAATGTAATTCAGTTTTGAAAAGTTAAGCTATGTGATGCTTCTCTCATCTCAGCGTTGCTGAACGAATTTATGCTCTTCTATTTATTACATCATTTAATATTTACAACTCTTTGAAGTAATAAGTACTGCTTAGCTTCTAAACAGAAGAGTAAATGGAGGCACAGAGAGGTAAATATATATTTAGTGGGCTAGAATAGAAGGAGCCAAGCATGAAGAGCCTCCTTTTTACTGTGAGGAGTCATTTAAGTGCAAATGATAGAAAAGAAAATTCAACTGTTCTAAACAAAAAAAGTGAATGTATTAACTCTGTGATTGACAAATCTGGAACTAGGGCTGTATTCAGACCTCAGGGTTGTTCCAGGAGCTCAAATGATATCCTCAGGATTTAGTTTCCCTCTCTCTTGGCTCTATTCTTATGTGCTTTTCTTTTTTTTTTTTTTTTGCGGTACGCGGGCCTTCTCCTATTGCGAAGCACAGGCTCCGGACGCGCAGGCTCAGCGGCCATGGCTCATGGGCCCAGCCGCTCCGCGGCATGTGGGATCTTCCCGGACTGAGGCACGAACCCGTGTCCCCTGCATTGGCAGGCGGACTCTCAACCACTGCACCACCAGGGAAGCCCCTCATGTGCTTTGCTACCAGCAAGTTCAAAGTGAGATTCTCTTAGTTGCAAGTGCAGCTGAAAATGTGTTGCCTGTTTCACAAGAGTCCCTGCAAAAGTCTTATTTTTCCTTGCTGGGTCACATGCCCATCACTGAATCAAAGTAGTTTCCCTAGAAATGATTTTTGTTTGTTTGATTGGTTTCCACTATATTGCAAGGAGCTATACGCTCTCTTGGTTGCCACAAAATTCTTAATTGATCTGAGTTCAAAACAGACATAAAAACATATAAACAAATCACTCACAATCAGATTCTCTGTTATCTCTCACTCAGTGGAAAATAAATCTCTATAAAACATTAATCCATTTACAGAAATCATTAAATAGACCATAAAACTAAATTCCCAATCATCGCTGTCACTAATGGGAAATACCTTTTCACCTGCAAACCAAAAAAATTTTTAACTAAAATTAATAGAGAGGGGGAAAAATCTAGAGAAATGGAGATTGAACAAAAGTAAACTTTGTATTGCTGCTTGAGATTCATCTTTGTAAGGTAAGAAAAGACATAATGGGCTGAAGCTTCCCATGAGGTGCACGTTCCAGGCAATGTAGCCTCGTTGGCTGCATCAGGTGACTCCAGTGCACACCTCAGTGAGCTCCAAAGCTGTTAAAAGATTATTTTTGAAAGAAGGTGTAATCATGATTCTCAAGCAGGTATAAAATGAACACTTGTGAAAGGTTTAACTAATTAATTAATGAGGGAAAAAGAAAGTATTCTGATTGGTTCAAAGGAGAATTCCAAAGAAATACATGTACCTAGGCAGAAAAGGAATGATGAAATGAATTTAGATATGGATAAAAAACGGGTCTGTTCATAGGGCAATAACCAATTGCATTCCACTGGACACAAGTGCTTTAATACCTATGGACAAGAATCATTTGTATTAGTATCAGTTTGACACAACTTACAGAGTTGTAAAATAGCTCAAAGACCATGAAAATACAAAAATCTGTTGCATTTCTATAAAACACTAATAATGAACTATCAGAAAGAGAAATTAAGAAAACAATCCCATTTACAATTGCATCAAAAAGAATAAAATACCTAGGAATAAATTTAACCAAGGAGGTGAAAGACCTGTACACTGAAATCTATAAGACAGTGATGAAAGAAACTGAAGAAGACACAAAGAAATGGAAAGGTATTCCATGTTCATGTATTAGAAGAACTCATACTGTTAAACTGTCCACACTACCCAAGGCAATCTACAGAGTCACTGCAATCCCTATTAAAATTTCAATTGCATTTTTTAACATCTTTATTGGAGTATAATTGCTTTACAATGGTGTGTTAGTTTCTGCTTTATAACAAAGTGCATGAGTTACACATATACCTATGTTCCCATACCTCTTCCCTCTTGAGTCTCCCTCCCTCCCACCCTCCCTATCCCAGAGAAAAATTGCATTTTTCACAAAAATAGAACAAACAATCCTAAAATTTGTATGGAACCAAAAAAGACCCTAAATTGCAAAAACAATCTTGAGAAAGAAGAACAAGCCTGGAGGCATCACACTAGCTGATTTTAAACTATATTGTAAAGTTATAGTAATCCAAACAGTATGGTATTGGCATAAAAACAGATATAGATACAGATATAGATAGATATAGATATAGATATAGATATAGATATAGATATAGATATAGATATATATGGAAGAGAATAGAGAGCGCAGAAATAAACTCATGCACTTATGGTCAATTAATTATGACAAAGGAGCCAAGAATACACAATGGGAAAAGGACAGTCTCTTCCATAAATGGTGTTGAGAAAGCTAGAAAGGCACATGCTAAAGAATGAGACTGGACCATTATTTTACACCATAACAAAAAGCTAACTCAAAATGGATTAAAGACTTGAATGTAAGACCTGAAATCATAAAACTCCTAGAAGAAAACTAACTCAAAATGGATTAAAGACTTGAATGTAAGACCTGAAATCATGAAACTTCTAGAAGAAAACATAGGTAAGTTCTTTGACATCAGTCTTGGTAACGATTTTTTAAATATGACACCAAAAGCAAAAGCACAAAAGCAAAAATAAACAAGTGGAGCTACATCAAACTAAAAAGTTTCTGCACAGCAAAGAAAACCATCAACAAATGAAAAGTCAACCTTCTGAATGGCGGAAAATATTTGCAAATCATATACTTGATAAGTAATTAATATTCAAAATATATAAATGGGACTTCCCTGGTGGTTAAGACTCTGCACTTCCATTGCAAGGGGCATGGGATCGATCCCTGGTCAGGGAACTAAGGTCCCTCATGCCCCATGGCACAGGCAAAGAAAAAAAAAGAAAAGAAAGAAATATATATATATATATATATCATACAACTCAATAGCAAAAAGAAAAAACAAACCCAATCTGATTTAAAAATGGGCAAAGGGGGCTTCCCTGGTGGCGCAGTTGTTGAGAGTCCACCTGCCGATGCAGGGGACATGGGTTCGTGCCCTGGTCTGGGAAGATCCCACATGCCATGGAGTGGCTGGGCCCATGAGCCATGGCCACTGAGCCTGTGCATCCAGAGCCTGTGCTCCACAATGGGAGAAGCCACAACAGTGAGAGGCCCGCGTACAGCAAAAAAAAAAAAAAAAAAAAAAATTGTTTAAAAAGAATAACAGGCGGAGCCTGTGCTCCACAACGGGAGAGGCCACAGCAGTGAGAAGCCCGCGTACCGCAAAAAAAAAAAAAAAAGAATAACAGGGAGAAAGAATTGAAATGAAAAAAGAAGTTATTAAAGAAATAGCAAAAGAAAGTCCTCCAGAACTGAAAGACACATGTCTCTAGACTGAAAAAGTGGAGCCTATTCTACAAATTTCTAACAGGGGAAAACAGGTTACATGACCGTCAGCCTTCTCAGAAGCAGCACTAGAATTTAATGGAGAAATGCCTTCAAAATTGTGATACAGAAATAGTTTCAACCTAAAATTTTATACCCAACCAATAGATCCTATTTCAGTTATTATAAGACCTAGTTTTTTCACATACAAAAATCTTTAAATTTGGAATGCACCTTGCAACCACTGTCAGCCAGGTGGCAGCGAGACCTGGTTGTGCTCCTTTGATACATTCTGATAAAATTAATACAGGGCCAACATCAAAGCATCAAGAGTGAGAGTAAAATAAAGACATTTTCAGACCTAGCCAGATTTGACTTACTTTCAATACACTGTATCTAGGGCTGCAATAACAAATTACCAAAAACTAGGTGACTCACTACAACAGAAAATTATTCTCTTCCAGTTCTGGAGGCTAGAAGTCCAAAAATCAAGATGTCAACAAGATTGGTTTCTTCTTGAGGGCTCAGAAGGAAAATCTATTCAATGCCTCACTTCTAGACTGAGGCTCTTGCTAATAATTCTTGGCATTCTCAGTTTGTGGCAGCATAATTTCAATCTCTGCCTTCATTGTCATATGGCATCCTTCTTATGTTTCTGTCTGTGTCTCCTCTCTTCTTACAAGGACACCAGTCATTTTGGATTAGGGGCCACCCTAATGACTTCATCTTAACTTGGCTACATCTGCAAAGACCCTATTTTCAAATCAGGCCACATTCACAGGTATCACTTAGAAATTAAGCATATCTTTTGGGGGAACACAATTCAACCCACTACACTTTCTAAAGGCTTTATGAAAGATATGTTCCAAAAAAGAATCAATGAACCAAAAACAAGGAAGACAAAAGACCTAGGAGATCAGGGATTCCTGGTAATATAAAGTCCCAGGATGACAACTAAAGCATGTGTCCAGGATGACAGCTGGGTGGAAGAACTAAAAAGCAACCAATCCAGTTTAGAGGATGGAGAGGTTTGAGAAGAAGTAAGGGAAACTCATGGACCACTTGATATACTTAAGCATGTGGGAAAAAAATCTTTTGAGAGACATAAAATATATCTAAAGGGGAAATGTAAGGATAAGCACACAAAAATATGCAAGTTTTTAGAAGTGGCAATTAACTCTAGGAAAAATAAAGTGTTACACAAAAAGGGAGAAATAGTAATTTTAAAGTACTTGGCTCTGCCATGAATAATATTTACATAATCATAATAATATAAGCACTGAATTCTGATTTAATCCAGAAATTCTTTGAAAGAATGGAGAACAGAAAAGGAGTGACTTTTTTTTTTTTTTTTTTTTTTTTGCGGTACGCGGGCCTCTCGCTGTTGTGGCCTCTCCCGTTGCGGAGCACAGGCTCCGGACGTGCAGGCTCAGCGGCCATGGCTCACGGGCCCAGCCGCTCTGCGGCATGTGGGATCTTCCCAGACCGGGGCACGAACCCGTGTCCCCTGCATCGGCAGGCGGACTCTCAACCACTGCGCCACCAGGGAAGCCCAGGAGTGACATTTAAGAGGGTGAAATTCTCATCTATCCTAACAGGAAATCAATAGATAATGCCAAGATGAAAATAAATCATTATAAGCATAATCTTAAGAATTACATAAATCAGGGTTCGAGCCCTGGCCCGGGAGGATCCCACATGCCACGGAGCAACTGGGCCCGTGCACCACAACTGCTGAGCTTGCGCTCTGGAGCCCATGAGCCACAACTACTGAGCCCATGCGCCACAGCTGCTGAGGTCCTCGTGCCTGGAGCCCATGCTCTGCAACAAAAGAGGCTACCGCAGTGAGAGGTCCGCACACTGCAACGGAGTAGCCCCTCTCACTGCAACTAGAGAGAAAGCCCACGCGCAGCAACAAAGACCCAACACAGCCCAAAAAAAAAAAAAAAACTGGAAAAAAAAAAAGAATTACATAAATCAGTACAAAACGAAGTAACTAAGATGGTTAAAATGTTTGCCTCTAGAGTGTGACTGGTGAAAGAGATTACCATATGCAGTTATAACACCTTTGGTAGTATTTGATTTTTTTCAACTTTTATTAAAAATACTTTTAAAGGGACTTGCCTGGTAGTCAGTGGTTAAGAATCCGCCTGCCAATGCAGGGGACACGGGTTCAATCCCTGGTCCGGGAAGATCCCACATGCCACAGAGCAGCTAAGCCCATGCCCCACAACTACTGAGCCTGCCCTCTAGAGCCCATGAGCCACAACTACTGAGCCCACGTGCCACAGCTACTGAAGCCCACGCACCTAGAGCCCATGCTCTGCAACAAGAGAAGCCACCACAGTGAGAAGTCCATACACCGCATCAAAGAATAGCCCCTGCTCACTGCAACTAGAGAAAACCAGCACACAGCAACAAAGACCCAGTGCAGCCAAAAATAAATAAATATTTTAAAAATGATTTTAAAGCATTTTTAAAGGAAAAGATTAATAAGAGGGGAAAATGTGTGCTCTGTGTGAAACCTGGCCCAGCTCCCTCAGAGAATTATTTCTTCCTTCACTGAACCCCAATAAGACTTTATACGCTGTGCCATGATAGCCCTTCTCACATTGTACAGCCATTACAGCCATTTAATAATCCCTATGCCCCTCTGTGCTGACTCCTTCTTCCTGTCTCCTCTAGCCCACCACCATTTATGAGGTGCTCCAGTCACAGTAGAAACAATTCATTTGCAGTTTTGCCTCCTCCACTCTTGACTGTGAGATTCTGGAATTTCTTATTCATGTCTTTCTCAGTGGCTAGTTCAAACCAAAAAACATAGTAGGTGCTCAGTAACTATTTATTGAATAAATAAATCAGATAAAATATTGAATGAATCAATGAATCTCTGTTTCTGAGAATCTCAATAGAGCCTACAAATGTATTTTCCATCCATTAAATATTCATAGAGAAGACAGCAAAGTTTCCCGTAAGAACTGTCATCTGTTCTTTAGGAAAAGTTTTAGTTGTCTTATTACAATGTAAAAAAAACAACATTGTTAAATGTAAGGTGACTGAGAATTCCACATACCCATCAGTGTCAAAAATGTGAGATGTTTAAGAGGTGCAGGCTCCCAAACTCATTATGACCGAAAATCAGCTTTAAACGGTACACCAACTATATGTTACAGTAATTGTTACAAGACCCCCTTCAAGTGGTGAGACCACCTTATCAGAGAGGCATCTCCTGAGCACCCTCAGTAAAACTGTCACCCTCACCCACCTCATCACCACTACTGGAATTCCCTGTCCCTTCCACCTCTACTTTTCCCTCTAGTATTTTCCTACAACCAGGGAAGCTCACCTGAGCTTTGGTGTCCAGAGTCTTTATTAGGGCACCATGGTCAACACAAAAACTTTCTTGGACAATGGGCATATTCCATCTTGACACAGGTAATGGCTACATGAGTGTATATAAACTTGTCAAAAACCTTGAGCTGGACACTTAAAAATTTGTGCATTTTACTGTATATAGATCACACTTCAGTAAAGTTCTCTTAGCATTAAAAAATTAAAGAGTGCAAATGATAAAATTCGTGCAATTTTATGTGTTATATGATGCAATAAAACATTTTTTAAAAAGGTGCTCACACTACTATATTTAAAATAGATAACCAGGGCTTCCCTGGTGGCGCAGTGGTTGAGAGTCCGCCTGCCGATGCAGGGGACACGGGTTCATGCCCCGGTCCGGGAAGATCCCACATGCCGCGGAGCAGCTGGACCCATGAGCCATGGCTGCTGAGCCTGCACGTCTGGAGCCTGTGCTCTGCAACGAGAGAGGCCACAACAGTGAGAGGCCCGCATACCGCAAAAAAAAAAAAATAGATAACCAACAAGGTCCTACCGTATAGCACAGAGAACTCTGCTCAATATTCTGTAATAACATAAATGCGAAAATTATTTATGATAATTTTCTGAACCACTTTGCTGTACACCTGAAACTAACACAACATTGTAAATCAACTATAGTCCAATATAAAATAAAAATTAAAGAAAAAAAGATGCTCCTCATGAATCTCCAACTACGAGTAGCTATTGTGGACTGAATTCTTGTGTTCCCTCAAAATTCATATGTTGAACTCCTAACCCCAGTGTAGATGTATTTGGAGATGGGGCCTATAAGGAAGTAATTAAGGTTAAAGGAGGCCTTAAGGGTGGGGTCCTGGTCTAATAGGATTAGTGTCTTTATAAGAAGAGACACCAGAAAGCTCTGTCTCTCTCTACACAAAGACGAGGTCACGTGAGCACACAGTAAGAAGACAGTGGTCTGCAAGCCAAGAGTCCTCAAAATGAAACCCACATTGCCAGTACCTTGATCTTGGATTTCCCAGCCCCCAGAACCATGAGAAATAAATTTCTGTTGTTTAAGACACTCAGTCTGTGGTATCTTGGTATGGCAGCCTGAGCAGACTAATGCAGTACTGTAATTACAACAGCCCCAGCTACTGCATCCTGAGATCCATCAATCACCACGTTGGAGCTGAGGCCACTCTTCCCACCAGCCACTCTGCACCAATCATTGAACATGACAGGAATACAAAGGCAGGCCTGTTCCTGGGAGAGGTAGAACTCCTTTGATGGGGCACTTTGGCTCTAGACTCCCCATCAGGCTTACCCAAATTTCTCAGAATGCACCACAGTCTCACACTTTTCCTTCCCTCTCTTCTCCACAGCAATCACACCTGCACTGCAGTCTGACAGCATTCTCAACCTCCTCCAGCTCCTTCCTCATTTTCCCTCATAGATGTTTTCCCCAGCAAACCTTTCACATGTGTAACACCATCATGGTATCTGCTTCTCAAAAGACCCAAACTAACATAACTCCTTAGAAAAAGGAAAGGAGATCAAGTCAACAAGTTATGTGGCAGAAAAAACCCAGCTGTCAGTTAACAAGAATAGTTAGAATATTACAGAAAACTCAAACGTTAGCTACATATATGACAAACTTACCTGTCTAATCACTTAAAGTGGTTTTGACTGTGAGAGCCAAGGGACTTGAGCTTTCTTTGAAACCACTGTTTCTTTGAAACTTTAGTTTATTGAAAACTGCTACTCGGTCTCAAAATACATCCAGTTTTAGCTTCTCATCACAACTCTACCCCAATCTTAAACAAGACAAAATCAACTGATGGTCTTAGTGATTGTCCATTATCAAGGACATGCTAATAAAGTTGTTGAAAAAAATCAGGTCACAGAGACCGTGAAGAAGGACATTCAGCTACCAAGGACCTTGAGGGACAGGCTGTATCTGGATAGCTCTAGAAACATCTTACTTTATTTAATTACTTAAAGTAATTCAGTCCATCAGTTTACTTCAGGCAGGAACAGAGGGTGTAACAACAGCACTTAATCTCATCTCGCCCTGCCAGTGACTCCTCACTGCAGCTTTAGTTTGAATTATGGGATGTTCTGTCATTACCCATTTGCAGCAGTGACTCTGTGATCATAGCAGTGTGGCTTGAGATTGGTCAACACCTCATAAACTTTCTTCCAAGAACTCTGGACAATCTGTCTGAAGAGTCATGTCATGTGGAACACTTTGAGCTTCCTAAGCTCTAGAACTGAAAATCTAAAGTGCCTTGGATTCTCTTCTTAAACAGATGGTCATGCCTTCCAACTCTGAACTGCAGTTTACCCTTTGGTAGTTGTTTTTATAAAAACAAAAGAAAGGGACTCAGGGAATCCGTAGGTTTCATTTCTCTATGGAAAAAGGACAACCTATTGTGGTTCAGGCTGACTCTCTAAAGTAGATGTTTATGTACACTCTGCTATATTTAAAATAGATAACCAACAAGGACCTTCCTGTACAGGAACTCTGCTTAATACTCTGTAATAACCTAAATGAGAAAATAATTTGAAAAAGAATAGATACATGTATATGCATAACTAAATCACTTTGCTGTACATGTGAAACTAACACATCATTAATCAACTATGCTCCAATATAAAACAAAAATTAAAAAATAAAATAAAATAGATGTTTATTCTCTGACTGTATCACTAGAAAGCCCTATTATATTTCCCTAGTCCATTCACTCGCTCATTCGAATTCACTCATATTCCTTTATCCTCAAACCTCCAATACCTCCTCCCAATCTTCCTCCACAGCTGAAGACATTGCTACTCTCCTGAGAAAACAGAAGCAATCAGCAGAGAACTTCCACGTATTCCTATCATCACAAATTGATACACCTACCAGCATCATGCACATATGCTCTGCCTTCCTGTTACTGTATGGACTGCCCACGCTCAGAGCGAAAGCCAAGTATGCACCCTCCACCAGCCCCCATTCTCACCTGTTCAAGGCTGTAACATCTTTGTTGTCTCCTACATCATCAGCTTCCCCATCACCCCTGGATCATTCTCTTCCGCACACAGGCATGCTATTGTTTTGCCAATCTTTAAAAACAACCAAAATACAACCCCAACCCCATCCATGACAACAACAACAAAACTTTTACTCTTCCCACCCCAGAAACTGCCCTATATCTCTGCTTCCCTTCACAGCAACGTATGGCCTCAGAAGTACTGCCTGTATTCATTGTCTCGAATTCCTCTCCTTCCATCCTCTCTCCAGTGACTTTCCCCACATCGCCACCAAAATTGCTCTTGTCAAGGTCAACAATGACTACAGCATTCCTAAATCTAAGGTTAATTCTTAATCCTCATCCTATTTGACACATCGGCAGCATTCGACCCCGTTGAATGCTCCCTCCTCCCTGACATACGTTTTTCCCCTTGAATTCCAGGCTCCCACACACTCCTGGTTTCTGTCCTAACTCCCTGGTTGCTCCTCAGCCTCCACTGATGTGATCTCTTCTTTCCCTTGTGGAGCACCACAGGACCTGGCTTGGGCCTGTTCTCTTCTCCATCAATGCTCACTCTCTTGGTGATCTCACCCAGTCTCACAGCTTTAAGTAACATCTATAACCCGACGATTCTCAGATTTCCATCAGCACCCTGAACCTCTCCCTTGAACTCCGGACTCATATCCACTAACCGGCCCCACATATCCAATTCAGTGTCTAAAAGAAAGTTGAAACTGAACCTCTCAAAAAACCAAATGGGGCTTCCCTGGTGGCGCAGTGGTTGAGAGTCCGCCTGCCGATGCAGGGGACACGGGTTCGTGCCCCGGCCCGGGAAGATCCCACATGCCGCGGAGTGACTGGGCCTGTGAGCCATGGCCACTGAGCCTGCGCGTCCGGAGCCTGTGCTCCGCAACGGGAGAGGCCACAACAGTGAGAGGCCCGTGTACTGCAAAAAAAAAAAAAAACTTCTGGGGCTGGTGAAAATTTTAAGAGATAGACCTTTGACTATATTTTCAACCTCTTCAACTTTATTTATTCAGATTTTATACTACGTGAGTCGATTTTGTTTAATTTTTTAGAAAAATGGTCTAAATGCTTAAATTTATTGTACAAAATAGTATATTAATGTAGGAGATTGATAGATATTAACTGAATGAAGGAATTAATTACATAATCTTTTTAATGTTCTCCAAATCTGTGGTCAGATTTTCTTTCTTATTCCCAAGGCTGTTTATACAAGAGCTTTTTTCTTGATTAGATATGCCAAAATTTGACCCATTTTATTATTTTTCTGAAAGAAAGAATATTTGTTATCTTATAAGAGAAAGAGGCAACATTATTATTATTTACAAGTGAATAGATTTTTCTTGGGTAATTTTACTCTCATTTCTAATTTTTTATATCATAACTAGTAAAAATAGACTGAATAATTTGATTTCTTGGAAGATATGTTGAGATATGTTTTGGTTTTTTCTAATGGATGGTGAATATTTGTGATTGCCCCATCTGAGTTTTTTAAAATGTTTTTTTCAGTGTTGTGGATACAAAACCTTATAAACATAGAAATATACATATGTAAATACATATATACATAGCTTGTTAGCTGTTACTAAAAGCTCTCAAATCTTAATTATTTGTTTACACAATCTGCTAATTTCTGAAGTTTTTGCTCCTATAGTGTGAATCATTACTTTTGGTAACAAAGTTTTCAAGAGTATCAAGTGTTAGTGAGTTGTACATGTTATCAATATTAAATATCTTTATTTGATTCATTTGTTGTTTTTTGGCCTTGGATTCCATTTTAACTGCTATTACTATTACAACATTTGCTTTTTTTTTTTTTTCGCGGTACACGGGCCTCTCACTGTTGTGGCCTCTCCCGTTGCGGAGCACAGGCTCCAGATGCGCAGGCTCAGTGGCCATGGCTCACAGGCCTAGTTGCTCCGTGGCATGTGGGATCCTCCCAGACCGGGGCACGAACCCGTGTCCCCTGCATCGGCAGGCGGACTCTCAACCACTGCACCACCAGGGAAGCCCACCATCTGCTTTTTTTTAGCTTGTACTCTTCTAGTATATTTTCCCTTTATATGTTATTTTATATGTTATTTTACTTAAGGCATGCCTTTTGTTAACAGCATACAACTATATTTCATCTTATTTTACTTTTTATCCTGTCCAAGAGTCAGTTTTTGTGATTACTGATATATTTGGATTTACTCCTGATTCTTTGTAAGCATTTTAATTATGTACCTTTCAAAGATTCCTTTTGATTTTTATTTCCACAGGTGTAAGTTCTTCTGTTCATTTGAGTCATCATATCTCTTTCACAGCATTTGTTTTCTCTAAATATTTGATGACCCTGCACTGTGGGCTCAGCTTTGAATTTGAGATTCTCTCCCACATGTGGATATTTTCTGACTTCCTCAGTCTGCTTCTGATGACTATGAGAGACAAGCAGGACAAACTACTAGTTAGGATCTAAGAACAGTGTACTGTTTGGAATAAGGGCTTCCATTCCTGCCAGGTGCTGCCAGCCTTCCAGAGCACAATGCTGATTCTCTTGACCAAATACCCACAGTTGTGGGTACAGCCTGTGGACAAGTCCCTCTGCTGCTGAGCACTTAGCACAGCTGTCTTGGTAAATGTCAACCCTCTTTACCACCAGAACATTGTTCCGCAACCAGTCACTCTACAATTACACCAGGGGTATCTTCTCTTCTACCTTCAGGACTTTAGTATCTCCATTTCTGTTCTCTCCTCTTACAGTCCTCTCCTCCTGGGCCTATTTCCCATCTGCCTTACTCTTGCATAGAGTTTAGTGATAAATGGAATGATCACTGTTCTCTGCATTCTCATTCAAATAAACCAACCTACAAAAGACACATTGAGAAACTGTGGAAACTGAAATATAAACTGGTATTAGATCAGTGGTTCCTCAGCTGGGGGTGACTTTTCATCCCAGCCTGCAGACATTTTTAATTGTCACAGTGGGTGGAATGCTACTAACATCTACTGGTAGAGACCAGAAATGCTCCTAAACATCCTGAAATGCACAGAACAGCCTCCCTCAAAACAGAGAATTACCATATCCAAAATTTCAATAGTGCCAAAGTTGAGAAACCCTGTATTAGATGATAATAAAGAACGATTAATTTTATAAGGTATGATAACAGCACAGTGATCAGGTTTTTTTTTTTTCAAGTCCTTATTGGTTAGAGCTGCATATTTAAGCAGGTGAAAGAGTGAAAAAAACATAATATTTTGAGATTTGGTCTAGAATTATTTTTTTAAAAATAGAGGTAGGCAAACATAAGGTAGATAGCTAGTGGGAAGCAGCCACATAGCACAGGGAGATCAGCTCGGTGCTTTGTGACCGCCTGGAGGGGTGGGATAGGGAGGGTGGGAGGGAGGGAGAGGGAAGAGATATGGAAACATATGTATAACTGATTCACTTTGTTATAAAGCAGAAACTAACACGCCATTGTAAAGCAATTATACCCCAATAAAGATGTTAAAAAAAAAAAAATCTGCCTGACAATGCAGGACATGGGTTCGACCCCTGGTCCGGGAAGATCCCACATGCCACATGAAACTAAGCCTGTGAGCCACAACTACTGAGCCTGAACTCTAGAGCCTGCGAGCCACAACTACTGAGCCCACAAGCCACAACTACTGAGCCCGCATGCCACAACTACTGAAGCCCGTGCGCCTAGAGCCCATGCTCCGCAACAAGAGAAGCCACCGAAATGAGAAGCCTGTATACCACAATGAAAAGTGGCTCCTGCTCGCTGCAACTAGAGAGAGCCCACGCACAGCAACAAAGACCCAACGCAGCCAAAAATAAATAAATAAATAAATTTATTTTTAAAAAAATAGAAGTAGGGTAAATTAAATAAGATGGAAAAAATGTTAATTTTTGAAGCTGGGTAATGGTTACATAGGTGTTCAGTAGCCTCAACTTTTACATTTGAAAATACCTGTAATTTAAAGCTAAAATATTTTAATTAAATTCAAAGACATTTTATGACATTTTATAATCTGTTTATTCTTAATAATATACAAGAGGTATTATTTAAATTTCAATAATTTTATAAAAAGCATGGATTGGGGGATCAGATAGACCTTGAATGGAGTTTCCCTTGCCACCTAATAGCTGAACAGAAAATAGAGAGTGTTTTGAGTGAAAGGAAGGTATACCAAAAAAGGTATGTCAGGAGACAGGTGAGGACACAAGCCTACCCAGGGGAGCTGGTGTGTTGCCTAGTTGGAAATAAGACTAGATGAGGCAGGGCCAGACTATGGAGATGCTTAAAAGTCAGGCAGAGAAGTGACAGTTTGTTAAGATAGAAAATAAGACATTGTTTAACGGGCATATTAATTTGGGGGAAGAAGTCAAAATGAGTTGCCTGGAAAAAAATCAATACAAAAAAATTCTCCTGTTAGATCAAAATTAACAATTAAAATTGTATTGAAATGGAATGCTTATGTTTGTTGTTTGTTTGTTTTAATGCTGCTAACACAATTCTTCCTGGAATACTGAAGGCAACAGGGGAAACTGAAGATGATGTAGATGAGATCCAGAGACAAGTGGAGGGACTGGCTTTTGCTGTGAGGACACGAAATGAAGGCGGGTTCAAGTGTAGGTCAGTTTGTGGGTTTTGAGAATGGGGAGGGTAAGAGGCTTTGAGTCTGAGGGTGAGGTACCAGCTGAGAGTGATGATGGAAAAGGGTCATAGGACGTTTCAAGAGAAAAAAAGAAATAATATCAGGAAGAAGGAAACACAGTTAGGTTAATGCCAATTTGAGGTTTAAGATCATGCATTTCCAGTGAACCCAGTCCACATGCTCATGTGACTTTGTCCAACAGCATTGAACCGCTCAAATGGAGGCCCAGAGAAGACAGAGGGTAGGGTTCTTCCAAGGTTGGAGATTTGTCAGGTGAGTATGACAGACAGAGAAGGGGGAAGAAATTTGACAGTATTTGCAAAGGACCAATTATTCCTGGAATCATGGAATCTACCTGGAGAAGAAGGAAATAAAATGAGGGGAAAGTGATGGTATCAATGAACTGGCTGTCAAAATAATGGCAAAGGATTATGCTCTTGGGTACCCGGGCAAGCAAACTGGAAGGACAGGAGGCGGTAGTCAGAGAGCAGGATATCTGAAGCTGAGACTTCAGATGGAGTCGTTTCTGGCAATGACTAGGTCCAAGGTGTGACAGTGGGACTAAGTGGCTGGATGGAATGAAGTTACTAATTAAGGTCGATGATCACAGGAGACCCAGGTTTCCCCCTGACAGCCTGTCCTTCTTAATTAATTATCTTTGATGGGAGAAAAAGCAGCTATGACCCATGCTGGGCATAGCAAAAACCATGAAACCTCTTCTAGGTTCTTACACCCTGTGATGCTCCACAATCCCTTTACTAAAAGCAAATGGGTATTTATATATTAGGACATGAGATGACACCCCTATGGTATATGAATGCATGACAAGTCTCATTTAATCCAGGATGCTAGGTTTAGGGGGCGTACTGAGGTGTGGCAGTGGGAACCTGGGGAGTGAGAAGGTGGCGTGGGGCCCTTCTGGGGCAGGGGTGAGAGAGTTTAAAAAAGAAATGGATGAATGAGGGAAATGAGGGCTGCTTTTTAAACGTCCTCTTAAGGTCAGCCCTGGCTAATTTTTACATATTGCACATTGAATCTGGCATGCATCAAAGAGATTATAATGTAAAATTAGTCAGATAAATTTGATTTTATCACAATCAGTTCTTTTAATAAGACCACAAAGAACCTCATCTATTTCAGAAAGGATTACCCAAAAGGTTAACATCTCTTTTTGTACCAACAATAGCTCAAAACAGAATCTGACTCCAAGCTAGATGAGGATAGATTCTTTTTTTACTCAGTGGCTGTCCAATAACAGAAAGGTCAGTATGTACTTGTTAAATTATGAAGAACAAAAGTAGCCTTCTGCCTTCCTCTGGCTGTTCAGGGCAGATACAACCATACCTAAATCAGAAGTGCTCACTCAGTCATGTGAGTGTATTAGGCCATCAATAATTTCTATCCTTTTCCACACTTTTTACCGTTTGGCTCAGTGCCTGCCTCTGGGGATAAGCAAAGGGAGAAAGATTAACTTAAAGTCCACTACATTGCCCTTCATTGATTTATCCAACAAATATTTATTGAGAATTTCCTATGAGCTGGGCATTTTGCAGGTGCTCTGAATAGAGACTAGAGACAGTTCTAGCCTTCAAGAGATTACAATCTACTGAAGATGGCGAAACAGGTACTTTCAAAACTGAGGAGATCTAATTACTAAGATTCATTCGCTTCTTCCATAATTTTGTAAGCTATGTGCCAAGTACATTTTTAAGCCCTAGGAATAAATACAGATATACAGATATAGTCCCTGTCTTGATTGAGTCATTATAGGAGCAAAGAGGAGGTAAACCTGCTAGGGTAATCAGGGAAGTCTCCCTGGAGGAGCTGCCCTTCTGTTGAATCTTGAATATAGACCAGAAGCCTCAAGCAAAGAAGCATGGGAAAACAATCTGAGCAAAGCATCAGAATCAAGAAATCACAATGCATTTAAGAAACTGCAATATGGGCTTCCCTGGTGGCACAGTGGTTGAGAATCTGCCTGCCAATGCAAGGGACACAGGTTCAAACCCTGGTCTGGGAGGATCCCACATGCTGCGGAGCAACTAGGCCCGTGAGCCACAGCTACTGAGCCTGCGCGTCTGGAGCCTGTGCTCCGCAACGGGAGAGGCCGCGATAGTGAGAGGCCCGCGCACCGCGATGAAGAGTGGCCCCCGCTCGCCGCAACTAGAGAAAGCCCTCGCACAGAAACGAAGACCCAACACAGCCAAAAATAAAAAATTAAAAAGAAAAAACTGCAATAAATTAGAATGGTCGGAGCTAATGCCTGGGTGTGAGGGAGCAGTGAGAGATGAGGCATATACATCATGTTTAAAAATTTAAACTTACCCTGGAGATGACGGTAAGCTATTCAAGGATGTTTAAGGATTTTTTTGAGCAGGGGAATAACATGATTGGGCTGCATTTTGGATAGATCATTCTGTAGCAATATGGAAGCAAGAATTCTCTTGCTTTATGTCAGGCAAAACTGGAAGCCACGAGTATAATGAGCAGCTCAGTGCAATGATCCTGACAAGAAATAATAAGGATCTGAATCAAGACAACAGCACTGAGGATAAAAATACGATATAGAGTGAACTTGAGAAATGTTTAGTAAGAATAGACAGGATTTGGGTGGGTGATTAGAGGAGAAATGAAAGTATTAGAGGAATCAAGGATGACTTTCAGGTGTCTGTTTGTGCTACATGGTGGCATCGTTAGCTGATATAACAACAGGAAAAGAAACATGCTTCAAGGTGGATGTGGTTCTCCAGTTAGATGCACCGTGATGCAGTTTTTGCCCCAAGGGAAAAAGTGCGATAGAGCAGGCTAGGTTAAACATACAAGTTAAATACATAGGAGAGAGACCTTACCAAAATTAAAAACTTCTGCTCCACCAAAGACTCTGTGAAGAGTATGAAAAAGCAGGCCTTGTATCTAGAATATACAAAGAACTCTCATAATTTAGTAGTCAACAAACAAACAATCCAAATAGAGACTGGGCAAGATACTTTATCAAAGACAGGAAAGGATACTTCACCAAAGAGGATATATGGCAAATAAGCACATGAAAAGTTGTTCAACATCATTAACCATGTTAACAAAAATTAAAGAGAAATGAAAATTAAGACCACAATAAGATATCACCACACACCTAATAAAATGGCTAAAATAAAAAATAGTAGTGGGACTTCCCTGGTGGCACAGTGGTTAAGAATCTGCCTGCCAATGCAGGGGACATGAGTTCCATCCCTGGTCCAGGAAGATCCCACATGCCGTGGAGCAACTAAGCCTGTGCACCACAACTACTGAGCCTGCACTCTACAGCCCGTGAGCCACAACTACTGAGCCCATGTGCCACAACTACTGAAGCCTGCACACGTAGAGCCTGTGCTCCGCAACAAGAGAAGCCACCACAATGAGAAGCCCGGGCACCAAAACGAAAAGCAGCCCCCGCTCGCCACAACTAGAGAAAGCCCACGAGCATCAACAAAGACCCAACGCAGCCAAAAATAAATAAATTTTTTTAAAAAATAAAAATGTGTCTTTTAAAAAAAATAAAACAAACCAAAAAAAAAAAAATAGAAGTAACACCAAATGCTGGCCAGGATGCAGAGAAACTGGATCACTCATCCATTGCTATGGGAATGTGAAGTGGTACAGCCACTCTGGGAAATAGTTTAGCAGTTTCTTAACAAAACTACCTTAGACTTACCATTCAACCCAGCAATTGAATACTTAGACATTTATCCCAGAGAAATAAAAACGTATGTTTACACAGAAGTTACAAAGCCACATTACAAAACCATGAATGTTTATAGCAGCTTTATTTGTAATAGCCTAGAAAACTGGAAAAACAAACAGGTGTCCTTCAAAGGGTAAACAGTTAAACAAACTGGCATTTCCACACCATGGAATACTATTCAGCAAACAAAACAACTATTGACACAAGAAACTGGGATGGATTTCATAGAAATTATGTTCAGTGAAAAAAAGCCAGGTGGCTACACACTATATTATTAACATATTATTACCTTTCTTGAATGTTATATATATATATATGCACACACACACACACATACAAATGAGTGCATGTGAAAGTGGTGAGATTTGAATGAGTTCTATGGATTGTACCAATGTTGATAAGTTTTTACTTTATTTTGTTTTTATTTTATTATTTTATTACCATTATATAAGATGTTACCATGGGAGAAAACTAGATGAAGGGTACACGGACCCCACTTTACATTTTTTCAAACTTCACTAAGTTTCAAACACACTGGCTGCCTGACATTCCTGAAGAACAGCGGAAGGGCTTTCTGGACTCGGACTCGAGGCACTGAATACATCACTTCAATAAGTGAAGGAACAGATGAACAAATGGACGAAGTAAACAAAGTTCATGATGCGTCCTCCTCCCCACCATTACCACCAGATCCAAGTCAGGCATCGTGGTCCTGACCTTTGTCTGCTACCCGTTCTTTACAAATCCATGGTCCACGGAAGGATAAAGAATAGGGAGTGTTCATCTATGGCCACACTTACCATACAGCCCAGTTAGTCAACACACAAGTCCTCATTCAAATATCGCGAAAACTCATCAGGTGACACGGTTTGGGGGAGACAAGGGTGTGACCCTCAGTCCAGAGACATTCCTCCCCACGGGCCCTAATTCCACCAATAAAAACTGCTGTGCAGGCATGTTCTAGACGATTCTCCTCCAGTCAGCAATTCTTTGCAAGAAGGAAGCCCTAAGTTCTGTTGACTGAAGAACTTCCTGGGGTTGCAACTTCCTAGTTAGAGCAGTTTTGGAAATGGAGGCTTTAAGTGATTGTGAGCCAGCCTGCCCTCTGCTCACATATTGGCTTTTTGGAGCTGCTCTGAGGAGGGTTTACAGTGGAGTAGGCCTTTTCCTTGTAACCTGAGAGCTTGGCTAATGACCGTCACGTGTTTCTCTGATAGGGAACAGCAACCTAGCAGAGCCTTTCAAGGATAGCTTGCACATTAAAAATTGATGTGACACTTTAACGTTTAATATTTAAAGAAAACGCTTAGTGTTTACCAGTACTGCACATTTCCGTATGTATCGAATGTGGGGAAAAGTCTGTTGGGCTGGGGAGCATTACTAAGAAAACTGTTTAATATTCATGGTATATATTCCTAAAAAGTCAATTTGGGGTTTTTAGCTTATGGTTTTTCTGGAATAATGTTTTTTCTTCAGTCTACAGACAATATTTAGGTTGGAAGGATAGTCGACTGCCATCTCTTCCAATGGACACAAGCACTGGAAAACCCCCAAATCTTGGCTTCTACACCGGCCATTCTCAACCTTTATTTCTGCAAGACATTGAGGGTTGCCACTAGCAACCCAGCAATACAAAATTTTGTATTTTGTCATAAATACAAAATCCCATTGTTTAAAAAATGCATGTACGTTAAACAGGGTTTTTCTAAGGGAGGGAATAAAAGGTGACTGGCAAAAACAAACACGGGCCAAAATGTCAAAGAGTAGGGAATGGGCATCTATATACAACAAGCCGGGAAGAAGAAAAACAAAACCAAAAGCAAACAGAATGATGAAAGGTTCCTGCAATTAAATAGTCCAGCTATATTCAGGTGGTATTTGTACAGGTAAACTATTAAGTGTAGGCTGTAAAGTAATGAGGCTCATTCCATAAGCCACACATAAGGACCAGTCTCAATACATTCTCCTGGCACCTTCTAGGTGCAACAGTGAATGACCTCCAATGTCCCTCACTTCCACTCATCACTCTGACACCCTTGCTCAAGAGTCAAAATCCCAGGAGAAAGGGCCTGATAGGTCAAGCTTAAGTCATCCATCGCCAATTACCCAGGTGAATTGCCTGCCCTTCTTGTACTGCAGGAGGGGAGAAAAAGGCTCATTCATTTAGTTACTATCATTTTTTGAGTTTGTACTATTGGCTAGGCACTATTCTGGGCACTAGGGAGACAGCTGTGAACAAAGGAGACGAAGTCTCTGCTCTCATGGTGCTTACATTCTAGACCATTTGGAGAAACATCACTCCAGGCAAGGAGAACAGCAATGGCAAAGGCTCAGAAGCTGGAATGAGCTTGGCAAGTTAGAGGAACTGGAGCAGTGAAAGCAATGGGGAGAAAGCAGCATTAGAGTAATGTTTTTCTCTCCTGATGCTTCCTTCCAGGTAGCAGGAGCTCCACCAGCACCGCACCCCTAGCTGTCAGACTTATTCGCCCGTTCACAGCGGAGGAGAAATTCCCCAGTGGGAAACAGATGCTCTTAAAGAAGGGAGCAGCCTTCTCATAAACAAATGTCTACTAGAGTTTTCATCCCATCTAGCTTGGTGTGTAACCTTCAGAATCCGGAAGGGATTCAGTATTTAAATGGTCAAAACAATTTTTCTGTACTACTCTTATTTAAGCAAACTTATTTTCTTAATTGTTCTGGCAGATTAATTGTGCTAAAGAATTTTCCAAAGGCTGGAGGTGGGGCAGAAGAACTGAAAGAGATGCCTCTGAGGCACTCCAGCCTTTTTGAGTATACAGAAGCAGCCTTCCCAAGGCTGTGAGCAAGGGAGCAGAGCAGATGTCTCCAGGCAAGAACAGAACTAGAAAAACAAAGAGAACTCCTCAAAGACTCAAAAAGCTGACAGCCAACCTATAAAGCACAGAAAATTCTCCCACAACTCAAAAATCAGATAGTTCACCTATAAAGTAAAAAGAGATTCCTGGGGCTTCCCTGGTGGCACAGTGGTTGAGAGTCCGCCTGCCGATGCAGGGGACGCGGGTTCGTGCCCCGGTCCGGGAAGATCCCACGTGCCGCGGAGCGTGAGCCATGGCCCGTGAGCCATGGCCGCTGAGCCTGCGCGTCCGGAGCCTGTGCTCCGCAGCAGGAGAGGCCACAACAGTGAGAGGCCCGCGTACCGAAAAAAAATAAAATAAAATAAAAGAGATTCCTGGAATCTCACCAGTGTTCAGTCCTAATCCTCACTGAAGAAAAAGTCCTAGTTCTACCTTCAAAATACCTGAGCCAGTGGAGAACTGAATCAAACTAAAGCGGCAGCAAACCCCAGACCCCATTGGTTTACAAACTCGTGCTCTCTACTCAGCTGCCTGAAAGAAGAATGGGTATATTCCTTTATGGGAGTAAATGCTCTTGATCTCAATCTCTACTATTATTTTAAAGAAAATGGCTGGTATACAATCAAAAATTACAAGCAACATGAAGTAGAAAGAAAATGTGACCCATGAGAGATCAAGAGAGAAAACCATGATTGGAAACCAACCCAGATGGAGGAATTACTAGGCAGGGACTTTAAAATAAATATGACAAATATGTTAAAGCATCTAGTGAACAGTGTCCACAACACACAGCAGCACATGGAGGATTTCAGCAGAGAAAAGGAATCTATAAAAAGAAACAAATGGAAACGCTGGAAATATAGCCACCTATGGAAGTATTCTTGCCAAAAATCATTCAACTCAAATTTGATCAACCCTCTAGAATTGACAGACTCTAGATCTAACTACCAATTTACAGAGGACAGAATATTCTCCCTCTTAAGAGGCATCATATGTGATTATATAGAACCACTGACTACAAACATTCTTAATCGCAGGGGGTTTTTTTCTTAAAAAAAAAAAACGAGAGAGGGGTACTTCTTTCATTTTTATGTGCTATGTGAGAATACTGAATACTAAATGCATTAAGTGCCTATCATGTGCAGTTAACACATTTGGTTGAATTGAATTAAATTTCCTGAAAAATGGCACAGATATCTTTTCAGTGCCCAAAGGCTAAACCCAATTATAATCTGATGAATCTATTAAAAAAGACAACCCCAATCAAAGAAAGGTCACACCAGGCTTCACATGTCACTCACTTGAGTGTGCCAGAAAGATGTTACTGAAGAATGCCTGTGCTCAAAGAACAAAATACCCATTCTTGATCCCACCAGCCAGCCCTACACGGCCTCAAATGCCATCTAATTTCCCAACAGAAATACTAATGAACAGAACACATTACAGAGTCTCCTCCCATCTAATAATGAAGCTATGCAGTTTAGAACTTATGCCTCAAGATCACCACATGTCCCTTGCAGCACTGTGAGCACCCTCAGAAAACTGAAATAAAAACTGTGGACTATGTAGTAGTAACTTGACTGAGAATGTGTCATTCCAGGTGATTTTTATGTTAGCCCATCTTACTCTCCTATTTCAATTTTCTACTGTAACTGAAAAAAGGGGGATCATTTTCTCTAGGAAAAATTCTGCAAAATAAAATGCAGTCCACTAATATATAAGCTATAGAAACATGTAAACATCTTTTAAAGGGAAATTCACAACAGCTGTGGCATCCTTAACCATACTGGCTGATCGACTCCAATTCATCCACCATAACTGATTTAATATGAGAGTATAATTAGTACTGTTGATTACTATCTGGTGCCAGATATCCCAAATGCCCCACCTTCATGCTAATTAATCTTGAAAACTTTCCAAGCTTTCCTCTACCCTGCCTGCCTCTGTTCCCTGCATCAGCGCACACATAGCGTTCTACTCAAACAAACAGAACAACAAGAATGGCATCGCTAGCTCTTGCACACAGTTGGTATTCAGTAAATGTTTGTTTATTCAAATCACTGCTCCTTCATCACAGTAATTCTCATTAGAATGGAAAACCAAAAGCCAAGATTTAGGCTTGGGTCACTTTAACCAGCATTGGTTTTTAAGACCATGAAAACACAAATGTTCAAGTTACTACTAAAACGCAATCTTTAGAACACCCAAAGAATCATCACAGGGGTAATTTGTTGAGAATACACTGAATTTGGCCCCTGAAAGATGTTCGGCTATACCATTAATATCTCACTGATCTATTGATAAATGAAATCGATGGAATCTAACAGAACTAGGCAGTGAGGCTATTAAAAATTAGGCCAAAAGCCTAAATACACTGAATGATCTCTGATCTCTTACATGAATATAGTTTACACTAAAGTATTTGCAAAGTAACTAAGTATACTTGATAAATGGCTGGGCGATTATCATCTTCAACAAAGATAGATTCACAGCTTTTGCTTCCTGTGGCCCCTTCCTCATCTGCCCTGCCCTTTTGGGAAATTCTACAACCTCATAAATCCAGCATTACTTTTCTATTCTAGTGATGCCCTAAAAACACAGCAAGATTTTTCCAGGAGCTACCACTGCAAAACAATGGTTTAGAGTTCTTCTCATTAGAGTCATGGTGGTCAAGTGTGGGAGGTAGAGGAAAATACCAAGAATGGCCCCCAAGAACTGGAAGAAGCCAGGTCAGAATATCCCATTTGGAAAGTCATAGTTCTCCACCAACTGTGGCAAGTTCTGTAGCTCTTATTCACATTTCTTAATGGAAGGTACATGCCACTGCTCTGGGGAGCTAAACTTTCTATTTGAGAAAAAATAATCTTTAACTATACTTCAATTGAAAAAACAAAAAAGAAACAATAGTCTTGGAATTCAGCTACTTAATAACTCTTCTAGAACAGGGAGAGAAAAGGAATAGTTGAGGATTGGAGTTCCCTGACATTTTTCACCTGCAGCACTAGCTTTGTTTGAGAAGACAGTGATTGTAAGTGCTAAGATGAGTCTGGTTAATTATACAAAAGGGCCTGGTACCATGCTCTGACATCACACAGAAAACTTAACACTTTTTTCTCTCCATTTCAACATGCTTGTCTTCAGATGCACCTAACAGCACCTGCAGGAATGGCCCTGGGGCTTCAGCATATCGGCAAGAAAGAGTGACACTGAGGTCTGATCATCTTAGGCTTTCATAAGGCTTTACACTCTTCAGAGTACTTAAATCACTTCGCAGGTCTCTCAGGCGCCTCTCTGCCTAGTTCTTCACCAAGTCCACTTTCTCCTTCTCTCTCTTACTGTGGGCATTTCCCAAACCTCAGTTCTCATCGACCCCAAATCTTCTCTTGCCACATTTCCCCATATTGATCTGCTGCAGTCTCAGAACTCCAGCTCTGACCTCTATACTAATGATTCTCACATCTTTATCTGTGAAAATCAGAAATATTTACTAAGTATCTATAGGCAAATATATTTTTAAGTTTAAAAGTGATAGAAGAAATAAGGAAAAATTCTGGTGTTTGTGCAAAATTAGAAATGTCTGCACCTGTCAATGTAAAACAATTAAGAGGCAAACAATAAACCAGAAAAATATTGCAATAAGTACAATGATTTAACATATATAAAAATTATACTAACATAAATATTATGGTAGATAATTCACAAAAGAAGAAATGCAGATCTCATACATATATGGGAGAAAATATATACTTAAAGAAATGCAAATATAAACAACTTAAATAGAAACATAGCCATAATTGTGGATGATAATTGATGTACAAACATGTTCATATTGTGTCATTACCATAATAACAAACTGGAATCCATCTAAGTGTCTAACATCAGGGTAATGATTAGGCGATTATAGTACAATATATACTACGATTCATGGTGGGGCTTTAGGGGATCTTCAAATATTGCAAAAACAAAAGAGTTTTTACCAAATAGTGAAGATTTAAACTGCTTGAGGAGGTTTTCGGTTAAATATGAAGGTTTGGATAACTGCATTACTTTTGCTTGCTTCTAAAGTCCTCTAAAATGACTATAAAGGGTTGAAGACAAAGGACAAAGGACCAGAAGAGAGAATGATAATTCAATAAAATTTCAGGAAGTGGAAAGCAGATAAAGAAGTCAAAATTGACTTGGCAGAGCTGAAGAAAGCTGAAACCCAAGTGCCTAAGGAGCAGAAACCAATGAGAAAATGCTGATTCACCCCCACCCAAAACCACTGAAAGGCTCAGAAATCAGCAGTCTCAGCTATACTGGGGGAGAACCAAGTGGTGAAAAATTTTTATGGGAAACAATTAGAGTGCAGGTCCCTCTTTTTCTTTGAGCAGCCAGGCAATTACACTTAACTATCCCCCAAAGAGATAGGAGATTTACTCTCTGAAGCTGTGCACTTCAAACAAAAACAAATCAGAACCCGAGGCATCAAGAAAAAAATCACTCTAAAAAAGATAGGAGAGTAAGAAACACATTTTTTTTAATTTCCATCCAAAAATATCAAAAATTTAAAAATATCTCCAAACAACCCACATGTCCACCAATAAGGAAATGGATGAATCAACTATGAAACATCCACACAATGGAGAACCATGCAACCATGAAAAGAGAATGAGAAAGACCTCTATATACCAATACGGAGTTATCTTCAGGATGGTATTAAATGAAAAAGAGCAAATTGTGGAACAAGTTTATAGTATTCTACTTTTTGTGAAGGAAAAACAAGAGAATAATACATACTTGCCTATTATTGCAAAAAAAATGGAATAATAAACCAGAAACTAATTTTTAAAAATGGGGGACAGAGGAGGAATCAGATAGAAGGGATAAAGATGGAAGTAAGACTTCTCTGAATTTACATATTTACCAGTTTTCTTTGACTCATGTAAGTATTCTCTGTAATTCAAAAATAAAATTAACTGAATAGGGAAAGAAACTAAATGCTGGATTTAAAACAAAATGAAGCAAACTGAAATATATACATCAAATTTTTAACATAACCACACAGAGGACAACATTTCTCAGGTGATTTTTAAGCTTAGTACACTGCTATCCATCTTAGTGAGATATGTTATAAAGACCAAAAGAACTATAAAGAAATCTTAATCTTTTCTTTGTTTTTTGTAGTAGTAATATTGGTGCTATTGTTTAAAGTACTGTAGGGTAAAGCAAATAAATAAATTTGTTAGTGTTATTAGGAAAGAAAATTGTTAGTGTAAAAAGGAAGAGATACATATATAAAATCAAAGAAGGTAAAAAATAATCTATTGTGTTAAATTTGAATTAGAAATATTATTATCAACTCATGATTTTTAAAAAACATATTTCCTAATTCTATCCACTGAAAGAGTCTGGAAGCAAGGAAACTGCAGTAGCAATAGCACACCTCGCATCTGGATCTTGGCTTCTAAATACCACTCCCCAATAAAAGGAACCAGAGTTTTTCTGAGAAAGGTCTGATTGCAAGTCTGGGGCAGGGAAAGTACACAATGGGATGTCTTGCCAGAAAGCAAGGAAGCACTCACTGAAAGTATTATGAGGTCTTATCAATAAAACACAGTAACCAATTTTTAGGGCTTCCACTGGTCAAATTTGGAAAAAACTTTAGCATCAAAAAGAATAATAACTATAATGAATTGTTAAATATTCAATGTATGGAAAGCCAATACATATATATAGGTATATGTATATTCTTTAAAAAGCAAAAGATAAACAACTTTGGCACCATTGGAAATGACTATGACTTCAACTACTTACTCTGAAAATTGGAAATTAAAAAGGAAAAACTATGTATTTAACTGCCCCCATAAAAGCAATGATAATTAATTCCCAGGTAATAAAGGAAAATTTCTCTACAGAATAATGTCAAGTAAATATAAAACAAAATATGAAATTTTTAAAATCATCATTTTGCAACCCTCAGTGAAATAACTGATTCAGAAAAGTATAATCAATGGATATTAAAACCACAGAGGGAGGAACACTCCCAAATTCATTCTACAAAGCCACCATCACCCTGATACCAAACCCAGAAAAAGATATCACAAAAAAAGAAAATTATAGGATGTCCCTGGTAGCGCAGTGGATAAGAATCTGCCTGCCAATGCAGGGGACAGGGGTTTGAGCCCTGGTCAAGGAAGATCCCACGTGCCGCGAAGCAACTAAGCCCATACACCACAACTACCGAGTCTATTCTCTAGAGCCCATGAGCAGCAACTACTGAGCCCGTGTGCCACAACTACTGAAGCCCGCGCACCTAGAGCCCGTGCTCTGCAACAAGAGAAGCCACCACAATGAGAACGCCATACACCTCAGTGAAGAGTAGCCCCCATTCGCCGCAACTACAGAAAGCCCGCACACAGCAACAAACACCCAATGCAGCCAAAAATAAGTAAATGAATAAACAAATTTATTAAAAAAAGAGAAAAGAAAACTTATAGACCAATATCACTGATGAGCATAGATGCAAAAATCCTGAACAAAATACTAGCAAACAGAATCAACAACATAGTAAAAGGATCATACACCATGATCAAGTGGGATTTATCCCAGGAATGCAGGATTCTTCAATATATGCAAATCAATCAATGTGATACACCATATTAACAAATTAAGGAATAAAAACCATATGATCATCTCAGTAGATGCAGAAAAAGCTTTTCACAA
Source organism: Grampus griseus (assembly GCF_964374135.1). Taxonomy (NCBI): domain Eukaryota; kingdom Metazoa; phylum Chordata; class Mammalia; order Artiodactyla; family Delphinidae; genus Grampus; species Grampus griseus. The sequence continues at coordinate 42,878,693 of NC_139000.1, read as the reverse complement.
AATTCAACACCCATTTATGATTAAAAAAACTCTCCAGAAAATGGGCATAGAGGGAACCTACCACAGCATAATAAAGGCCATATATGACAAACCCACAGCAACATCATACTCAATGGTGAAAAACTGAAAGCACTTCCACTAAGATCAGGAACAAGACAAGGATGTCCACTCTCACCACTCTTATTCAGCATAGTTTTGGAAGTCCTAGCCACGGCAATCAGAGAAGAAAAAGAAATAAAAGGAATACAAATAAGAAAAGAAGTAAAACTGTCACTGTTTGCAGATGACATGATACTATACACAGAGAATCCTAAAGATGCCACCAGAAAACTACTAGAGCTAATCAGTGAATTTGGTAAAGTAGCAGGATCCAAAATTAATGCACAGAAATCTCTTGCATTCTTATATACTAATGACAAAAAATTTGAAAGAGAAGTTAAGGAAACACTCCCATTTACTATTGCAACAAAAAGAATAAGATACCTAGGAATAAACCTACCAACGAGACAAAAGACCTGTACTCAGAAAACTATAAGACACTGATGAAAGAAATTAAAGATGATACAAACAGATGGAAAGATATACCATGCTCTTGGATTGGAAGAATCAACATTGTGAAAATTGACTATACTACCCAAAGCAATTTACAGATTCAATGCAATCCTTATCAAACTACCAATGACATTTTTCACAGAATTAGAACAAAAAAATTTGCAATTTGTATGGAAACACAAAAGACCCCAAATAGCCAAAGCAGTCTTGAGAAAGAAATATGGAGCTGGAGGAATCAGGTTCCCCAACTTCAAACTATACTACAAAGCTACAGTAATCAAGACAGTATGAGGTTTCCCTGGTGGCGCAGTGGTTGAAAGTCCACCTGCCAGTGCAGGGCACGTGGGTTCAGGCCCTGGTCCGGGAGGATCCCACATGCCACGGAGCGACTGAGCCCATGTGCCATGGCTGCTGAGCCTGAGTTCGGGAGCCCACAAGCCACAACTTCTGAAGCCCACGCACCTGGGGCCCATGTTCCGCAACAAGAGAGGCCACCACAGTGAGAGGTCCACGCTCTGCAACAAGGAGAGGCCCCTGCTTGCTGAAACTGGGGAGAGACCATGTGCAGCGAGGACCCAACAGGCAAAAAAATAAATTAAATAAATTAACCCCCCCAAAAAAAATAAATAAAAGGAAAAATATTTTTTAAAAAAAAGACAGTTTGGTAGTGGCACAAAAACAGAAATATAGATCAATGGTACAGGATAGAAAGCCCAGAGATAAACCCACGCACATATGGTCACCTAATATAAAACAAAGGAGGCAAGAACATACAATGGAGAAAAGACAGCCTCTTCAATAAGTGGTGCTGGGAAAACAGTACAGCTACATGTAAAGGAATAAAATTAGAACACTACCTAACACCATGCAGAAAAATAAACTCCAAATGGATTAAAGACCTAAATGTAAGACTGGACACTATAAAACTCTTAGAGGAAAACATAGGAAGAACACTCTTTGACATAAACCACAGCAAGATCTTTTTTGATCCACCTCCTAGAGTAATAGAAATAAAAACAAAAATAAACAAATGGGACCTAATGAAACGTAAAAGCTTTTGCATAGCAAAGGAAACCATAAACAAGATGAAAAGATAACCCTTAGAATGTGAGAAATTATTTGCAAATGAAACAACAGACAAAGGATTAATCTCCAAAGTATACAAACAGCTCATGGAGCTCAATATCAAAAAAAAAAACAACCCAATTAAAAAATGGGTGGGGGGCTCCCCTGGTGGCGTTGTGGTTGAGAGTCTGCCTGCCGATGCAGGGGACACGGGTTCGAGCCCTGGTCTGGGAAGATCCCACATACCGCGGAGCAACTAAGCCCATGCGCCACAACTACTGAGCCTGCGCATCTGGAGCCTGTGCTCCGCAGCAAGAGAGGCCACGATAGTGAGAGGCCTGCATACCACGATGAAGAGTGGCCCCAGCTTGCACAACTAGAGAAAGCCCTAGCAGAGAAATGAAGACCCAACACAGCCATAAATAAATAAATTTTTTAAAAAAATGGGTGGAAGACCTAAATAGACATTTCTCCAAAGAAGACATACAGATGGCCAAGAGGCATATGAAAAGATGCTCAACATCACTACTTATTAGAGAAATGCAAATCAAAGCTACAATGAGGTGTCACCTTACACCAGTCAGAGTGGCCATTATCAAAAAATCTAGAAACAATAAATGCTGGAGAGGGTGTGGTGAAAAGGGAACCCTCCTGCACTGTTGGTGGGAATGTAAATTGATACAGTCCCTATGGAGAACAGTATGGAGATTCCTAAAAAAACTAAAAATAGAACTACCATATGACCCGGCAATCCCCCTACTGGGCATATACCCTGAGAAAACCATAATTCAAAAAGAGACATGGGGCTCCCCTGGTGGCGCAGTGGTTGAGAGTCCACCTGCCGATGCAGGGGACACAGGTTCATGCCCCGGTCCGGGAAGATCCCATGTGCCACGGAGCGGCTAGGCCCGAGAGCCATGGCCACTGGGCCTGTGTGTCCGGAGCCTGTGCTCCGCAACAGGATAGACCACAGCAGTGAGAGGCCCGTGTACCGCAAAAAAAAAAAAGAAAAGAGACATGTACCACAATGTTCATTGTGGCACTACTTACAGTAGCAGGACATGGAAGCAACCTAAGTGTCCATTGACAGACGAAAGGATAAGGAAGAAGTAGCATACATATACAATGGAATATTACTCAACCATAAAAAGAAATGAAATTGAGTTATTTGTAGTGAGCTGGATGGACCTAGAGTCTGTCATACAGAGTGAAGTAAGTCAGAAAGAGAAAAACAAATACTGTATGCTAACACATATATATGGAATCTAAAAAAAAATGGTACTGATGAACCTAGTGGCAGGGCAAAAATAAAGCTGCAAACATAGAGAATGGACTTGAGGACACAGCGTGGGGAAAGGGGAAGCTGGGGTGAAGTGAGAGTAGCATTGACATATATACACTACCAAATGTAAAATAGATGGCTAGTGGGAAGCAGCAGCATAGCACCAAGAGATCAGCTCGGTGCTTTTCAAAGACCTAGAGGCATGGGATAGGGAGGGTGGGAGGGAGGCACAAGAGGGAGGGGATATGGGGATATATGTATGCATGTGGCTGATTCACTTTGTTATGCAGCAGAAACTAACACAGCATTGTGAAGCAATTATACTCCAATAAAGATGTTAAAAAAAAAAAAGAATAAATGTCCCGATAGAGGTAATGCCATTAAAAAAAAAAAGATTACTAGGGAAAACTCTCATGAAATTCGGTATAGAGGGTACATATCTCAACAAAATAAAGGCTCTTTATGACAAACCTACAGTTAACGTCATACTCAATGCTGAAAAGCATAAAGCTTTTCCTCTAAAATCAGAAACAAGGCAAGGTGCCCACTTTCACCCCTTCTATTTAACATAGGATTGGAAGTCCTAGCCACAGCAATCAGAGAAGAAAAAGAAATAAAATGCATCCAGATTGGAAGGGAAGAAGTAAAACTGTCACTATTTGCAGATGACGTGATACTGTATATAGAAAACCCTGAAGTCTCCACCAAAAAACTGTTAGAATAAATGAATTCAGTAAAGTTGCAAGATACGAGATTAATATACAGAAATCTGTTGCATTTCTATACACATCAATGAAATATCAGAAAGGGAAATTAAGGAAACAATCCCATTCACAATAACATCAGAAAGAATAAAATACCTAGGAATAAACTTAACCAAGGATGTGAAAGAAGTATATTCTGAAAACTATAAAACATTGATGAATGAATTCAAAAATGATGCAAAGAAAGGAAAGGTATCCCATGTTCTTGGATTGGAAGAATTAGTATTGTTAAGATATCCACTATACACAAAGCAATCTACAGATTCAATGCAATCCCTATTAAAATATCAATGGCATTTTTCACAGAACTAGAACAAATCATTTTAAAATTTGTATGGAAGCACAAAAGAATCAATAGTCAAAACAATCTTGAGAAAGAAGAACAGAGCTGAAGGAATCATGCTCCCTGACTGCCCACTATACTACAAAGCTACAGTAATCAAAACGGTATGGTACTGGCACAAAAAACAGACACATAGATCAACAGAACAGAATAGAGAGCCCAGAAATAAACCATGGATTTATGGATAATTAATCAATGACAAAGCAGGCAAGAATATACAATAGAGAAAAGATTTTCTCTTCAACAAGTGGTTTTGGGAAAACTGGACAGTTATAATACGTGGAGAAAAATGAGATAACATTTCCTCACACCATATTACAAAAATAAACTCAAAGTGGATTAAAGACCTAAATATAAGACCTGAAACCATAAAACTCCTAGAAGAGAACATAGGCAGAACACTCTTTGACATAAATCTTAGCAATATTTTTTTGGATTTGTCTTCTAAGGCAAAAGAAATAAAAGCAAAAATAAACAAATGGGACCTAACTAAAAGCTTTTGTATAGCAAAGGAAACCACTGACAAAATGAAAAGACAACCTACCCAATGTGAGAAAATATTTGTAAATGATATAACTGATAAGGGGTTAATGTCCACAATTTATAAACAGCTCATACAACTCAATATCAAAAAAAAAAACTCATAAAAGATTGCTAGGGAAAGGACAGTGTCATATCGCCCCAGAGATATACACTGATTGCAGAGGGGAAGACAGAGTTTTACACTGAATAGATCTAGTGGTCATAACAAAACCAAGGGACTTAGCATCACTAATAGTGGGACAACCTGCCATTTTGTGCCTTCTGATGTGTTGTAACATGAAGCACACAACATCACTTATGAAGTTTTCTTTTTTAATAAATTTATTTATTTTTATTTGTTTTTGGCTGCATTGGGTCTTCGTTGATGCTCGCAGTCTTTCTCTAGTTGCGGCGAGCAGGGGCTACTCGTTGTTGCGGTGCGCGGGCTTCTCATTGTGGTGATTTCTCTTGTTGTGGAGCATGGGCTCTAGGCGCGCAGGCTTCAGGTGTGGTGGTACATAGGCTCAGTAATTGTGGCTTGCGGGCTCTAGAGCACAGGCTCAGCAGTTGTGGCGCACGGGCTTAGTTGCTCGGCAGCATGTGGGATCTTCCCAGACCAGGGCTCGAACCCGTGTCCCCTGCATTGGCAGGCGGATTCTCAACCACTGCGCCACCAGGGAAGCCCCACTTATGAAGTTTTCTGGCCAAAATGTTTTACCTGAATCTCATCAAGATCTTAGATCTGACCTCCAGTTTATAGAAATTACTGGGGATAGAAGAACTAGTTAAAAGATACTACATCAGATACTACTCCTGCACCACTTCAGATCTTCTCAGCCTCAGCTGTTTCCAGAGCCATTTTGTTCTGCCTCAGCCATCCTTGCAGAAACCAACTGTGGCTGGGCTCCAGTAGACTCCATGTGGGCCCCACCTGAAAGTGTAGCTTCTCATCCCAGGGTTTCACAGTAGACAGAAGTTTGAAATTCCACCAGCCAGCTCTGGGCTTGCTCACGCACCAACTGGAAGGAGGGATGGATCAACACTCCATGGGGTGAACGTGAATACTGCATCAGTGGAATATGAAAGCCAATGAATAAGTTCTTCCCTCTTCCTCCTCCAGACAGATTATCTTACGAAACAGTCATTTACCTGCTCCCTCAAACGATCCCACAAGATAAAGTAATCATTGTGCTTAACACCGGATAGTGGGCAGCTTGATAATATGTCTTCATATTGATTCACCCTCTTCCACTGCCTTATGCCCCCTATATGCACCCACTCCTGCTCCCTGAGGCTGCATTTCCTAATAAGCTTGTAGCAGATAAGCCTTTCCCTCAGTCTCTGATCTCTGAGGGATGCAGTTTAAGAACAAGTCTATGAGGAAACAATCAGACAAATCCAAAATGTGGGACATTCTAAATAAAAGTAGGCATGGTCTGTTAAAAAAAAATCATTGTTTGCAGTAAGAGGATGGGAGGAGGGGTTTTATATTAGAAGAGACTGAACAAACAAAACGACCAAATGCAATGTATGAACCTTGATTGGATCCAACTGAACAAAACTTGCTACAAAAGATACAGGGGGAATAACTTGGAAAATTTGAATAGGACTAGGTATTAGGTAACACTTAGAAATTGTTATTGTCAATTTTCTTAGGTGTGATTAGCAGTTAGGTAGAAGAATGTCTTTATTCATGCTGAATATTTAAGGCTGTTTCATAATGTCTACAACCAACTTCCAAGCGTATAAATATATATACATATATATCTATATATTTATATTTGTACCGTAAGAAAAATGGAAACATGTTAATAGTTGTTGAATCTATGTGGTGGGTATGGTATATGATGCCTATTGGTCTTTCAAGTATTCTGAATGTTTGAAATTTTTCATTAAAAATTTTGAAGTGATATAGTTAAAAAGATAAATACTCCGATACATATTTAGAAATATTCATTCCTCAAAAGATACGATTTTACTGTTGAATTCAGTAAACCAACCACCATACATAACAGTGAAAGATGGTGAGCGGGTCTTTCAAAAGTCAAGGTGAGAAAAGGTGATGTCAGCTAGTATGTCGGAGTGAGATGAGTGGGAGAGGGGATAAAAGGGATGGGGGTGGTACAGGCAGAGAAGGAGGAGGAGAAGAAAGCATGAGCTCCTAAAATATATGTTTACAAGAAGATACTAAGTTTTTCTCTAATTAACCCCATGTTTAAAAAATAAAAGTTTTTACTTAAACTGAGAAGCTTGAAGATTCCAGTTTGTTTAACTACAGTTAACTGGAATCTTCTAGAAAGTGGCTATATATGCGCATCTATAGAAACATGCTGTGAGCATGGTGCCCACACAGCTTATTAAAGATCAAATGGAAAGTTCAAGCTAAATCTGGCTCAATTCTCTAGAAAAACGGCACCATCTCCTGGCTGGGCAAAGGCAAAATTCATAGACCTGAGCTTTTCTCTTCCATAGGTCAAGGACATCCGTTCCACACTGTAAAACTTTCAGGGTTCTTTGTGATTGGGGAAGAGGTCAGAGTACATTCTATGGATGTTTATCCCTTGGACAGAGGGGAGAGAGAACCTCTTGCATTTTATTAACTTAAAATTCCATATGAGTTCCTCAGAATGCTTCTTCTCATTTTTAGCAGAGAATGGCAATGTTGACCAACCCATTAAGGGTAATATGACCAGAGCAGACCTCTCTTTTATTGAATAAGATTTATTGAATAAGATTCCCCAGCATTTATTGAATAAGATTCTAACATATCTCTGTTCTCAAATTTGCTTTTCCTTGTAGAAACATCCGATCATTTGGTGTTATCAACCTAATGCTATATTAGTTATGTCCCCAAAGAAGAGATAACCAAGATTTCAAATCCTTAAGCAGCCTCAGTGCAGTCACAGATTTAAGAGCGTTACGTGCCCAGAATAGACACTCTAGACAAAGGCAGATTTGGGCTCAGATTACTCAGCTTACTCTCTGGTTTCTTTTTTTACATCTTTATTGGAGTATAATTGCTTTACAATGGTATGTTAGTTTCTGCTTTATATCAAAGGGAATCAGTTATACATATGTTCCCATATCTCTTGCATCTCCCTCCCTCCCACCCTCCCTATCCCACCCCTCTAGGTGGTCACAAAGCGCCGAGCTGATCTCCCTGTGCTATGTGGCTGCTTCCCACTAGCTACCTACCTTACGTTTGGTAGTGTATATATGTCCATGCCTCTCTCTCGCTTTGTCACAGCTTACCCTTCCCCTTCCCCATATTCTCAAGTCCATTCTCTAGTAGGTCTGTGTCTTTATTCCTGTCTTACCCCTAGGTTCTTCATGACATTTTTTTCCCCTTAAATTCCATATATATGTGTTAGCATATGGTATTTGTTTTCCTCTTTCTGACTTACTTCACTCTGTATGACAGACTCTAGGTCCATCCACCTCACTACAAATAACTCAATTTCGTTTCTTTTTATGGCTGAGTAATATTCCATTGTATATATGTGCCACATCTTTATCCATTCATCTGTTGATGGACACTTAGGTTGCTTCCATGTCCTGGCTATTGTAAATAGGGCTGCAATGAACATTTTGGTACATGACTCTTTTTGAATTATGGTTTTCTCAGGGTGTATGCCCAGTAGTGAGATTGCTGGGTCATATGGTAGTTCTATTTTTAGTCTTTTAAGGAATCCCCATACTGTTCTCCATAGTGGCTATATCAATTTACATTCCCACCAACAGTGCAAGAGTGTTCTCATTTCTCCGCCCCCTCTCCAGCATTTATTGTTTCTAGATTTTTTGATGATGGCCATTCTGACCGGTGTGAGATGATATCTCATTTGCATTTTGATTTGCATTTCTCTAATGATTAATGATGTTGAGCATCCTTTCATGTGTTTGTTGGCAATCTGTGTATCTTCTTTGGAGAAATGTCTATTTAGGGCTTCTGCCCACTTTTGGATTGGGTTGTTTGGTTTTTTGATATTGAGCTGCATGAGCTAAGCAGCTTCTTTTGTTCCCTTTCTCTTAAGCCTTGCATTCATTCTTCCTTGACTCTTTGAGCAGAGATATGGTCCCCTAAGAAAGAAAACACCTGAACCCTTTTATTGGCTGAATTTTATCCCCTCAACATTCATAAGTGCAGTCCTAACCCCCAGGACCTCAGAATGTGACTGGTTTTGGGAGACAGGGCCTTTAAAGAGATAACTAAGATAAAATGAAGGGCTTCCCTTGTGGCGCAGTGGTTGAGAGTCCACCTGCCGATGCGGGGGACGCGGGTTCTTGCCCCGGTCCGGGAGGATCCCGCATGCCGCGGAGCGGCTGGGCCCGTGAGCTGTGGCCGCTGGGCCTGTGCGTCCGGAGCCTGTGCTCCGCGGCGGGAGAGGCCACAATGGTGAGAGGCCTGCATACTGCAAAAAAAAAAAAAAAAAAAAAAGATAAAATGAGGTCATTCGTGTAGGCCCAAGTCCAATATGACTAGTGTTCTTAAAAGAAGCGCAGATTAGGACGGACACACACACAGAAGGAAGACCATGTGAAGACAGAAGGAGAAGATGGCCATCTGCAAGGCAAAAAGAGAGACCTCAGAAGAAACGAACCCCGCTGACACCTTGACTTCAGACTTCTGGCCTCCAGAATTGTGAGAAAGTAAATTTCTGTACTTTAAGCCACTCAGTCTATGGTACTTCATCATGGCAGCATCAGCAAATATAAATCCCATCTTTTTACAGTAGCTGAGAGAGACAAAAGCAAGAAAAGTGACAGGAAGTGGTCCAAAAGAAGCAGCTTATCTCGGAAAGAAGGAGCTTTGAATGTCTTCATCACTCCCACCCAAGCTTCAACCACTATGGCTCGTGCTGGGTTTCTGAGGACTCCATTCTGTCTTTGACCTGCATAAAAGACCCTCTTTCTTGGATCTGAAATAAGATTGAGAAGCTCTGAGCTTCATCTAGAGGTTAGAGAATGTAGTCAGCAGTTGAAGTGTTTATTGCCCTTTTCATCCCAATGGCAAACAACCATACGTTGCTGAACAACATGTAGGGCTATGAACTTGCCAAGGAAACTTCTTTTCCTTTTAAGTTAATTGTATTTATTCCTTCTCTTTTCTAATTGTAAAAGTAAAGCATTTTTATTATAGAAAATATAAAAGATATAAAATATAAAGAAAAGAGTATATGTTATCTGTAATTCTCATCCAGTGACAACTATTCTTTACCATTTTAATGTGTTTCATTCCCATTTTTCTGTGCATACGTTTAACCAAATTAGGTCCATATACAGTTTTATAGTCTATATTTTTCACTTACATACTAAGAGAAATTTTTCTCATTTCACTAAATATTATGCTTTTCCCCATATTCTTGGGACTTATGTGATCCTTAGAGATGCGGCCAGCGATAAAGATCTAATGAGGGATCCCCAGCTCCATGTGACCACTACCAGCCTCCAGTGAAAGGGTGTCACCTCAGTCACTGGTGCCCATTGACTAGTCCCCTCTCCTGTTGTGGCCACTGGCAACGCATCCGCTGGAGTCAACCTGAGTGACCATCACGATGACTATGGTCGTACAAACACAGAGAAACCTCCCTGTTTATTCAATCAGCTGCATAAGAGGTTTAAATCATTCAACAGAGTCTCTGGGTCTATTTAACTCTCTTTTCTCATGACCTACTTTGCCTTGAAACTTTCACACTCCTTTAATGCAAATTCACCCTGCCTTTGACACCATGCTAATGTAGCAAGTTACCTTCTTTGTTTTAGCTCTCTTGCTCTTTGGAGAATCCAGGTCTGTTTCCATCCAGGCCCTATACGCAGTGTCTCTACCACAGTTGGAAGTTGTTCTTGAAGGGCATACCTGATAAATGTTTAAGACTTGTCTTTTCCTGACTTTTTTTCCATTCACTTTAGGTGTACAACTCATTTAGATAAAACCAAGACCAACACCAACCATCCCTACACGCGCGCACACACACACACACACACACACACACACATATGCAACCAGGTCACTTCCTCTCCCTTCTGAACTCACAGAAGCTTTTGGCATTTCTCCCACCCCGCTCGTTTTTTTACAACTCTCCCCCTCCCTCTGTGGCGCGGTGCCAGGCCCTGTTCCAGGTACTCCACCGTGATTAACTCAGTTAACCCTAGCAGAGACCCTCTGAGGTACGTACTGTCATTACCCACATTTTTAAAATAAGAGAACTCAGAGGAGCAGAAGCAAAATGACTTACCCAAGGCCACACAACTAGTAAGTGGGCAAACGAGAACTTGAACCCGGGCATTTTGATCCAGGGTTTGTGTGCTTAATGGCTACACTTTATTACTAATAATGGTTATTGAGAATTTATTGAGAATTTCCGCTGTGCCAGACGTTGTGCGACGCAGAATCTCATAACAACCCTGGGAAATAGGTATTACTATTAGTTCCACCTTACAGTAGAAAAAACTGGATGTATTTCAGTCATTTCACCTTCTTACCTAATCAATCATTGACTTTATTGGCTATGTTACAGTGGGATTTTTTGTTGTTGTTGTTGTTTCGAGTTTTTAAACTTATTTTAAAATATTTGGTTTTATATACAATAAAATTGTTTTTTTTTGATGTACAGTTCTATTGACAAATGCAAAGAGGCATGTATCCACCACCACAATCAAGACACAGAATAGTTCTATCGACACCCCTCACCCCCAAAATTCCCTTGTGTTGCTCCTTTGTAATCAAGCATTCCCCAACCTCATCCCCTGGCAACCACTGACCTGCTTTCCAGCCCTGCAGGTTTTTTTGTTTTGTTTCTTTTTTTAATTTAATTTAATTTATTTATTTTTTATACAGAAGGTTATTAGTTACCTATTTTATACACATCAGTGTATACATGTCAATCCTAATTGCCCAATTCATCACACCACTCCCATCCCCCGCTGCTTTCCCCCCTTGGTGTCCATACGTTTGTTCTCTACATCTGTGTCTATTTCTGCCTTGCAAACCGGTTCATCTGTACCATTTTTCTAGATTCCACATATATGCGTTAATATACAATATTTGTTTTTCTTTTTCTGACTTACTTCACTCAGTATGACAGTCTCTAGGTCTATCCACATCTCTACAAACGACCCAATTTCATTCCTATTTATGGCTGAGTAATATTCCATTGTATATATGTACCATATCTTCTTTATCCATTCATCTGTCGATGGGCATTTAGGTTGCTTCCATGACCTCCCTATTGTAAATAGTGCTGCAATGAACATTGGGGTGCATGTGTCTTTTTGAATTATGGTTTTCTCTGGGTATACGCCCAGTAGTAGGATTGCTGGGACATATGGTAGTTCTATTTTTAGTTTTTTAAGGAACCTCCATATTGTTCTCCATAGTGGCTGTATCAATTTACATTCCCACCAACAGTGCAAGAGGGTTCCCTTTTCTCCACACACTCTCCAGCATTTGTTGTTTGTAGATTTTCTGGTGATGCCCATTCTAACTGGTGTGAGGTGATACCACATTGTAGTTTTGATTTGCATTTCTCTAATAATTAGTGATGTTGAGCAGATTTTCATTTGCTTCCTGGCCATTTATATGTCTTCTTTGAAGAAATGTCTATTTAGGTCTTTGGACAATTTTTGGATTGGTTTCTTTGTTTTTTGATATTGAGCTGCATTAGCTGCTTGTAAATTTTGGAGATTAATCCTTTGTCAGTTGCTTCATTTGCAAATATTTTCTCCCATTCTGAGGGCTGTCTTTTCATCTTGTTTGTAGCTTCCTTTGCTGTGCAAAAGCTTTTAAGTTTCATTAGGTCCCATTTGTTTATTTTTGTTTTTATTTCCATTTCTCTAGGAGGTGGGTCAAAAAGGAGCTTGCTGTGATTTACATCACAGAGTGTTCTTCCTATATTTTCCTCTATGACTTTTATAGTGTCCAGTCTTACATTTAGGTCTTTAATCCATTTTGAGTTTATTTTTGTGTATGGTGTTAGGGAGTGTTCTAATATCATTCTTTTACATGTAGCTGTCCAGTTTTCCCAGCACCACTTATTGAAGAGGCTGTCTTTTCTCCATTCTATATCCTTGCCTCCTTTGTCATAGATTAGTGGACCATAGGTGTGTGGTTTTATCACTGGGCTTTCTATACTGTTCCATTGATCTATATTTCTGTTTTTGTGCAGTACCATATTGTCTTAATTACTGTAGCTTTGTAGTACAGTCTGAAGTATAGTCTGAAGTCAGGGAGTCTGATCCCTCCAGCTCCGTTTTTTTCCCTCAAGACTGCTTTGGCTATTTGGGGTCTTTTGTGTCTCCATACAAATTTTAAGATTTTTTGTTCTAGTTCTGTAAAAAATGCCAGTGGTAATTTGATAGGGATTGCATTGAATCTGTAGATTGCTTTGGGTAGTACAGTCATTTTCACAATATTGATTCTTCCAATCCAAGAACATGGTGTATCTCTCCATCTGTTTGTGTCATCTTTGATTTCTTTCATCAGTGTCTTATAGTTTTCTAAGTACAGGTCTTTTACCTCCTTAGGTAGGTTTATTCCTAGGTATTTTATTCTTTTTGTTGCAGTGGTAAATGTGATTCTTTCCTTAGCTTCTCTTTTGGATCTTTCATTGTTAGTGTATAGGAATGTAACATATTTCTGTGCATCAATTTTGTATACTGCAACTTTACCAAATTCATTGATTAGCTCTAGTAGTTTTCTGGTGGCATCTTTAGGATTCTCTATGTATAGTATCATGTCATCTGCAAACAGTGACAGTTTAACTTCTTCTTTTCCTATTTGTATTCCTTTTATTTCTTTTTCTTCTCTGATTGCCATGGCTAGGACTTCCAAAACTATGTTGAATAATAGTGGCAAGAGTGGACATCCTTGTCTTATTCCTGATCTTTGAGGAAATGCTTTCAGTTTTTCACCATTAAGAATGATGTTTGTTGTGGGTTTGTCATATATGGTCTTTATTATACTGAGGTAGGTTCCCTTTATGCCCACTTTCTGGAGAGTTTTTATCATAAATGGGTGCTGTCAAAAACTTTTTGTCAAAAGCTTTTTCTGCATCTATTGAGATGATAATATGGTTTTCACTCTTCAATTTGTTAATGTGTATCACATTGATTGATTTGCATATATTGAAGAATCCTTGCATCCCTGGGATAAATCCCACTTGATCGTGGTGCATGATCCTTTTAATGTGTTGTTGGATTCTGTTTGCTAGTATTTTGTTGAGGATTTTTGCATCTGTATTCATCAGTGATATTGGTCTGTAATTTTCTTTTTTTGTAGTATCTCTGTCTGGTTTTGGTATCAGGGTGATGGTGGCCTCGTAGAATGAGTTTGGGAGTGTTCCTTCCTCTGCAATTTTTTGGAAGAGTTTAAGAAGGATGGGTGTTAGCTCTTTCTAAATGTTTAATAGAATTCACCTGTGAAGCCATCTGGTCCTGGACTTTTGTTTGTTGGAAGATTTTAATCAGTTTCAACTTCATTACTTGTGTTTGGTCTGTTCATATTTTCTATTTCTTCCTGGTTCAGTGTTGGAAGGTTAAACCTTCTAAGAATTTGTCCATCTCTTCCAGGTTGTCCATTTTATTGGCATAGAGTTGCTTGTAGGAATCTCTTATGAGGCTTTGTATTTCTGCAGTGTCCATTGTAACTTCTTTTTCATTTCTAATTTTATTGATTTGAGTCCTCTCCATCTTTTTCTTGATGAGTCTGGCTAAAAGTTTATCAACTATGTTTATCTTCTCAAAGAACCAGCTTTTAGTTTTATTGCTCTTTGCTATTGTTTCCCTGTTTCTATTTCATTTATTTCTGCTCAATCTTTATGATTTCTTTCCTTCTGCTAACTTTGGGTTTTATTTGTTCTTCTTTCTCTAGTTCCTTTAGGTGTAAGGTTAGATTGTTTGTTTGAGATTTTTCTTGTTTCTTCAGGTAGCATTGTATTGCTATAAACTTCCCTCTTAGAACTGCCTTTACTGCATCCCATAGGTTTTGGATCGTCGTGTTTTCGTTGTCATTTGTCTCTAGGTATTTTTTGATTTCCTCTTTGATTTCTTCAGTGGTCTCTTGGTTATTTAGTAAGGTATTGGCTAGCCTAGATGTGTTTGTGTTTTTTACGTTTTTTTCCCTGTAATTCATTTCTAATCTCATAGCGTTGTGGTCAGAAAAGATGCTTGATATGATTTCAATTTTCTTAAATTTACTGAGGCTTGATTTGTGACCCAAGGTGTAATGTATCCTGGAGAATGTTCCATGCGCACTTGAGAAGGAAGTGTAATCTGCTGTTTTTGGATGGAATGTCTTATAAATATCAATTAAATCTATCTGGTCTATTGTGTCATGTAAACCTTGTGTTTCCTTATTAATTTTCTGTTTGGATGATCTGTCCATTGGTGTAAGTGAGGTGTTAAAGTCCCCCACTATTACTGTGTTACTGTCGATTTCCTCTTTTAGAACTGTTAGCAGTTGCCTTATGTATTAAGGTGTTCCTATGTTGGGTGCATGTGTATATATATATATATATATATATATATATATATATAATTGTTATATCTTCTTCTTGGATTGATCCCTTGATCATTATGTAGTGTCCTTCCTTGTCTCTTGTAACATTCTTTATTTTAAAGTCTATTTTACCTGATATGAGTATTGTTATTCCAGCTTTCTTTTGATTTCCATTTGCATGGAATATCTTTTTCCATCCCCTCATTTTCAGTCTGTATGTGTCCCTAGGTCTGAAGTGGGTCTCTTGTAGACAGCATATATATGAGTCTTGTTTTTGTATCCATTTAGCAAGCCTGTGTCTTTTGGTTGGAGCATTTAATCCATTTACATTTAAGGTAATTATCAATATGTATGTTCCTATTACCATTTTCTTAATTGTTATGGGTTCGTTTTTGTAGCTCCTTTTCTTCTCTTGTGTTTCCCACTTAGAGAAGTTCTTTTAGCATGTGTTTTAGAGCTGGTTTGGTGGTGCTCAATTCTCCTAGCTTTTGCTTGTCTGTAAAGGTTTTAATTTCTCCATCAAATCTGAATGTGATCCTTGCCAGGTAGAGTAATCTTGGTTGTAGTTGATTCCCTTTCACCACTTTAAATATCTCTCTCTTCTCCTTCTGGGACCCCTATAATGCAAATATTGTTGCATTTAATGTTGTCCCAGAGGTCTCTTAGGCTGTCTTCATTTCTTTTCATTCTTTTTTCTTTATTCTATTCCATGGCAGTGAATTCCGCCATTCTGTCTTCCAGAATTTATCTGTTCTTCTGCCTCCGTTATTCTGCTATTGATTCCTTCTAGTGTAGTTTTCATTTCAGTTATTGTATTGTTCATCTGTTTGTTTGTTCTTCAATTCTTCTAAGTGTTTTTTCTTTAATTCTTCTAGGTGTTTGTTAAACATTTCTTGTATCTTCTCGATCTTTGCCTCCATTCTTATTCTGAGGTCCTGGATCACCTTAATTATCATTATTCTTAATTCTTTTTCTGGAAGGTTGCTTATCTCCACTTCATTTCATTGTTTTTCTGGGGTTTCATCTTATTCCTTCAGGCACATAGTCCGCTGCCTTTTCATCTTGTCTTTCTGTGAATGTGGTTTTCGTTCCACAGGCTGCAGAACTGTAGTTCTTGCTTCTGCTGTCTGCCCTCTGGTGGATGAGGCTATCTAAGAGGCTTGTGCAAGCTTCCTGATGGGAGGGACTGGTAGTGGGTAGAGCTGGCTGTTGCTCTTGTGGGCAGAGCTCAGTAAAACTTTAATCTGCTTGTCTGCTGATGGGTGGCGCTGCGTTCCCTCCCTGTTGGTTGTTTGGCTGAGGCAACCCAACACTGGAGCCTACCCAGGCTCTTTGGTGGGGCTAATGGTATATTCTGGGAGGGCTCATTCCAAGGAGTTATTTACCAGAACTTCTGCTGCCAGTGTCCTTGTCCCTTGGTGAGCCACAGCTGCCCCCCGCCTCTGCAGGAGACCCTCCAACACTAGCAGGCAGGTCTGGTTCAGTCTCCTATAGGGTCACTGCTCCTTCCCCTGGGTTCCGATGCACACATTACTTTGTGTGTGCCCTCTAAGAGTGGAGTCTCTGTTTCCCCCAGTCTTGCCGAAGTCCTGCAATAAATCCTGCTAGCCTTCAAAGTCTGATTCTCTAGGAATTCCTCCTCCCATTGCCAGACCCCCAGGTTGGGAAGCCTGACGTGGGGCTCAGAATCTTCACTCCAGTGGGTGGACTCTGTGGTATACATGTTCTCCAGTTTGTGAGTCACCCACCCAGCAGTTATGGGACTTGATTTTATTGTGATTGCACCCCTCCTCCCATCTCATTGCAGCTTCTCCTTTGTCTTTGGATGTGGGGTGTCTTTTTTCCTGAGTTCCAGTGTCTTCCTATCGATGACTGTTCAGCAGTTAGTTGTGATTCCAGTGTTCTCACAAGAGGGAGTGAGTGCATGTCCTTCTACTCTGACATCTTGAACTAATCTCTCTCCTGCAGTTTTGTCTTAAAACCACCCAGCCTGTTTTACATCATATGCTTCTCTGCATTTTAATGTGATTACGTTTTTTATAGACTTCCTAATATTGAACCATCCCTTAACATTTAGAATAATTTTCTTTGGTCATGGTTTATTTTCTCCAAAATGTACTACTGGAATCTATTTGCTGGTAATTTGCTTAGGATTTTGCATCAACAATTATAAGTGAGGTCAGTCTGTAGTTTTCTTTCTTGAGCTATCTTGGTCAGGTTGTTGGATCAGTGTTATGCTGGCCTAATAAAAATAATTGGGATGCTTCCTTCTTTCTCTGTGGTACAGGCTAGTTAAATGACATCAGATTCATCTTTTCTATAGAGGCTCATCAGGTAGCTTTTCAACAAGTGAAAGGAGGTTTTCCAACACAAGACAGATATAGGCTGTCTCTACCTACACAGGTCTTCCTTAATTTCCACACTTCACTTCATTCTCTTCTCACTCATCTCACCCCCTTGCCTTTTTAGTACTCTCCTAATTTTACCTGAAAGATGCCAGTTATCACTTATTTAACTTTCTTATTCACATGTGTCCTATTACAGAGTTCGTTTGAAAATGACAAAACTCTTCACCAAATTAGTTATCTCAAAACAAAACTTTGTAGCAGGAGAGGTGGGCGTTGTGTTCAGAATCCTACAGAATGTTTCCCAGCAAACCATGTCCAACCTAATTTCCCTCTCTGGTTAGAGGTTGTTCAATATTATGATGAGAATTTGGGGAGCAAATATAAGACTATAAATATTTCATGCAACATCAATTATCTTTATAGAAGCAAAGTGAATAAAGAACAAAAATAATTCTGTGAGCTGAAGGTGCAGACATGGTAAATGAGGGGAATTTCATGGCATGAAGTATCCATTTAACTGCAATTATACAGATCTGGCTTCAGAGTGAAATCAGTTAACTGCTTTTAAAAACTAGATTCTATTTTCAGATAATGGTATGTTAGAAAATATTTTATTTTTGACAATTCTATAAACTACACTTCCAATGACTCAATCTAATTTTCTTTGTGTTCCTTTTTTCACTGAAAAGTAAACTGAAGTGGCCCCTTTCAACATGTTTTTTACGATTCTACTCTAGGGTAATAATTATTATAGTATTTTAAAGGTTAATTTACAGAAGTTTTTTAATATGAATCTATTTTGTTTGCTTATAAGACCACACAGGGATCTCTTATTTTTTTATCCTCCCTCTCATTTGCAATAGAATATCTTATAATTTAAAAATTTTATAAAAACTACCATCTCACCTAATCAGAGAAATCTGTTTGAAAAATCATATCCAGAATCGTAAGTCACTTTAAAAGCTGATCCACCAGAGGACTTGCTGAGCTCTGGAACAGTGCATTCACTGTGCTGAGGGCGGCATGTATCACAGGGGCCGGTTCAAGATGCTGACCTAACTCTGTCATTTTTGTTGACTCTTGCTCCCTCTGCTGGTTCCACAGCTCATTGACCATCCCCAAAACAACACGTGTCAGCCCCAGAATGGGCCTCAGGAAGCAGCAAAGGCTAGTACAAATGGAGAAATAGAACCCTACTGGGTGGTGGAACCGGCTCAAACTCAAAGTCTGTGACAGGGCCGGCACTGTGACTACAGTCTTCCCACTACCCCACACAGCCCTCACAATTACAATATACTCAGAGCTGCTCAAATATGTCAGCACATAGCGGTATTCTCAACCTAGGAGTTGGCCTATGTTAAAAAATAAAATAAAAACATGTTTCAATGTGCACATATTATTGGTTTATAATGTGTGCATAATGGTTGACATTTTGACAGAATTAAATGAAAGGTTTTTTTTAAAAAACGTTCTGCTATTGATACTAGTGATACACATAACAAAAATGATGATGCTCAAATGAGAATTGAGCAAAACAAGCCAGACATAAAATAGTTTATTCATAAGATTCCACTTGCATGATAGCTCCAGAACAGGCACATCTATGATGATAGAAATCAAATCAGTGGTTGCTTGGGGCAACAGAAACTTCAAATGGGCACAAGCAAGCCTTTTGGGGGTGATGGAAATGTTCTGTATCTCAACTGTCGCATTGGTTACACAGGCACACTTTGTCAAAACTCACTGAACTATGCATTTAAAATTAATGCGCTTTTTATATAAACTGTACCTCCATAAAGTTGATGTTAAAAAAAATAATCTGTACTAGTCAAATCCTAAAATTTAATCTGTTTTCTCAATCTGAATATACCTGGACCCATTTTTTTCATGTCACTTTTTTTTGAGGTATAGTTGATTTACAATACTATATTAGTTTCAGGCATATAACTTAGTGATTCAAAATTTTTATAGATTTTACTCCATTTATAGTTATTATAAAATATTGGCTATATTCCCTGTGCTGTACAATATATCCTTGTAGCTTATTTATTTTATACATAGTAGTTTGTACCTCTTAATCCTCTACCACTGTCTTGCCCTTCCCCACTTCTCTCTCCCCACTGGTAACCACTAGTTTGTTCTCTATATCTGTGAGCCTGTTTCTATTATAGTCACTTTGTTTGTTTGTTTTATTTTTTAGATTTCATATATAAGTGATAACATACAGTATTCATCTTTCTCTGTCTGACTTATTTCACTAAGCATAATACACTCCAGGTCCATCCATGTTGCTGCAAATGGCAAAATTTCATTCTTTTTTATGGCTAAGTAGTATTCCATTGTATATATATATACTATATATATATACCACATGTTCTTTATCCATGCATCTGTTATTGGACATTTAGGTTGCTTCCACATCTTGGCTATTGTAAATAATGCTGCTATGAACACTGGGGTGCATGTATCTTTCCAAATTAATGTTTTCATTGTATTCAGATATATACCCAGGAGTGAAATTGCTGGATCATATGGTAGTTCTATTTTTAGTTTATTGAGGAACCTCCATACTGGGTTTCCACAGTGGCTGCACAAACTTACATTCCCACAGTGTACAAGAGTTCCCTTTTCTCCACATCCTCGCTAGTACCTGTTATTTGTGGTCTTTTTGAGGATAGCCATTCTGACAGGTATGAGGTGGTAGTTCATTATGGTTTTTTTAACTTTTTAAAAATTTTTTATTTATTTATTTTTATTTTTGATGTGTTGGGTCTTAGTTGTGGCATGCAGGATCTTTCATTGCAGCGTGCGGGCTCTTTGTTGTGGCACGAGGGCTTCTCTATAGTTGTGGCACACAGGCTTCTCTCTAGTTGTGGCATGTGGGTTTTTTCTTTCTAGCTGTGGCACATGGGCTCCAGAGTGCATGGGCTCAGCAGTTGTGGCATGTAGGCTTAGTTCCCCAACCAGGGACCGAACCCATGTCCCCTGCATTGGAAGGCGGATTCTTTACCACTGGACCACCAGAGAAGTCCCCTCATTATGGTTTTGATTTGCGATGCTGAGTATCTTTTCAAGTGCCTGTTGCCAATCTGTTTAACTTCTTCAGAAAAATGTCTATTCAGGTCTTCTGCCCATTTTAAAATCAGGTTGTTTGCTTAATATTAAGTTGTATGAGCTGTTTGTGTATTTTGGATATTAACCCCTTACCAGTCATATCATTTGCAAATATTTTCTCCCATTCAGTAGGTTGTCTTTTCATTTTATTTATGGTTTGTGGAAAAGTTTTTAAGTTTAATTAGGTCCCATTTGTTTAGTTTTGCTCTTGTTTTCTTTGCCTTAGGAGACAAATCCGAAAAAATGTTGCTATAACTCATGTCAAAGAGTGTTCTGCCTATGTTTTCTTCTGGGAGTTTTATGGTTTCCAGTCTTCCATTTAGGTCTTTACTCCATTTTGAGTTTTCTTTGTATATGGTGTGAGGAAATGTTCTAATCTCATTCTTTTCCATGTAGCTGTCCAGTTTTCCAAGCACCACTTATTGAAGAGGCTGTCTCTTCTCGATTGTATATTCTTGCCTCCTTTGTCTTAGATTAACCATAATTGTGTGGGTTTATTTCTGAGCTCTCTATTCTGTTCCGTTGATCAATGTGTCTGTTTTTGTGCCAGTACCATACTGTTTTGATTACTATATCTTTGTAGTATAGTCAGAAGTCAGGAAGCATGATACCTCTAGCTTTGTTTTTTTTTTTCTCAAGATTGCTTTGGCAATTCAGGGTCTTTCGTGGTTTGATATAAATTTTAGGATTATTTGTTCTAGTTCTGTGAAGAATGTCAAAAGTATTTTGATAGAGGTCATATTAAATCTGTAGGTTGCTTTGGCTAGTATGGACATTTTTTTACAATATTAATTCTTCTCATCCAAGAACACAGGATATCTTTCCATTTCTTTGCATCATTTTTGAATTCATTTAAATTTAGTCTCTGCCCCTTCCTCTCTCTTCTCCTTCTGGAACCCCCATATGTGAACATCAGTATGTTTGACGTTGCCCTAGAAGTCTGTTAAATTGTCCTCATTTTTTCTCTTTTTTCCTTTTTCTATTCAGCTTCAATGATTTCTGCTACTCTGTCTTCCAGATCGCTGATCCATTCCTCTGTATCATTTAGTCTACTCTTGATCTCTTCTAGTATATTTTTCATTTCAGCTATTGTATTTTTCATCTCTGTTTGGTTGTTCTTTATATTTTCTAACTTTTTGTTTAAAACTTCTACAATAACTCCCTGCTCTATTCATCCATTCTTCTCCCAAGTTATTTGATCATCTTTATGATCATTATCTTTAACTTTTTCTCAGGTAGATTGCCTATCTCCACTTCACTTAGTTCTTCTGGGGTTTCATCTTTCTCCTGTGTTTGGAACATGTTCCTCTGTTACCTCACTTTGCCTAACTTGCTGTTCTTATTTCTATGTATCTGGTAGCTTGGTTACATTTTCTGACCTTGGGAAAGTGGCCTTCTGTAGGAGACTTCCTATGCATCCCAGCAATGTACTCCTTCTAGTCACCAGAACTGTATGCTCTTGGGGTGCCCCCTGTGTGGGCTGCACGGGTCCTTCTGTTGTGGCAGGCTGACTACTGTGGGCAGTCTGGTAGGTGTGGCTGGCCCCCAGTTCAGTTGGCTGCCAGGCCTTTCCTTGTGTGGAGGCTGCCAGCCGCTGCTTGGCAGGGCCAGGTCACAAGGCAACTAACTATGGAACCCCAGGGAATCCCAGGGCTAATGCTGGCCCACTGGCAGACAGAGCTGTGTCCTGGGGTCTAGCTGCAGGCCCAGAGACCCCAGAGCTGGTCTCAAACTGCTGGTGGGTGAGGCTGTTCCCAAGGCTAGACCAGGCTCTCTCGTGGGAGGGACTAAGGCCCAGGGGATTCTGGGGCTGATATCTGCCCACTGATGAGTGGAGCTGGGTCTGGGGGTCACTGGCTGAAGGGGCCTGGTGGGGTGGTCCCAGGTCTAGTGCCTGCACACTGGTGTTGGGGCCAGTTCCTGGGCCTTTGGTTGGCAGGGCCATGTGCAGAGTCAGCCGGGGGCTCAAGGGGTTTTAAGGCAGACTGTCTTCTGGTGGGTGGTACTGTGTCCCCACCCAGTTAGTTGCTTGGCCTCAGGCATCCCAGTACTGGTGCCTATAGGCTGGTGGGCATGGACGGGGCTGGATCCTGAGGCTAAAAAGCTAGAGGGAGCATTTCAAAATGGCACTTGCCAGCACTGGTGTCCACATGGTAGAATGAGCTCCCCAAAATGACTGCTGCCCATGTCTATGTCCCCAGGGGTGAGCTCCCATTGCTTCC
The DNA here is from genome assembly GCF_964374135.1 of Grampus griseus. Taxonomy (NCBI): domain Eukaryota; kingdom Metazoa; phylum Chordata; class Mammalia; order Artiodactyla; family Delphinidae; genus Grampus; species Grampus griseus. Next base: position 42,855,989 of record NC_139000.1, on the reverse strand, counting down.
TGCATCTCCAGGGGACTCCAAAATCAGCTGTTAGGTCTAAGCCAGGCTTCTTTCAAATGACTGCTTCTGCCCTGGGTCCTGGAGCGTGTGAGATTTTGTGTGAGCCCTTTTAAGAGTGGAGTCTCTATTTCCCACAGTCTTCTGGGTCCTGAGTGTAAGCCCTGCTGGCCTTCAAAACCGAATGTCCTGGGGGACACATCTTCCTGGCACAGGACCACCAGGCTGGGGAGCCCAGTGTGGAGGCTCAGACCCCTCACTCCTTGGGGAGAACCTCTGCACTTGTAATTATTCTCCTGTTTGTCGGTCTTGACTATACCACAACTCCACCCCTCCTACTCAACTCATTGTAGTTCCTTCTTTATATCTTTACTTGTAGAAGATCTTTTCTGGTGGTTTCCAGTTTTTTCTTTTTCTTTTTTTTTAATATTCATCTATTTATTTATTCATTTGGCTGCACCGGGTCTTAGTTGCATTATGTGGGATCTTCTCTGCGGCATGTGGGATCTTTAGTTGTGGCATGCGGGGTCTTTAGTTGTGGCACGCAAACTCTTAGTCGAGGCATGTGGGATCTAGTTCCCTTACCAGGGGTCGAACCTGGGCCCCCTGCATTGGGAGTGAGGAGTCTTAGCCACCGGGCCACCAGGGAAGTCCCACAATTTTTTCATAAGTAGTTGTTTTGTAAATAGCTGAAATTTTGCTGTGTGCATGGGAGAAGGTGAGCTCAGAGTCTTTCTACTCCACCATCTTGGGAACTCTCTCAGACCCACTTTTAAATTGAAAACAATATATATATGAATCAACAGATAATCCTCTTGCTTCATTATTTAGCCACAGCTTTGATTTACTTAAAAGAACAAAAAACTAGATCCAAAAGCCAGGGTTAGGGAGAGGAATCATTGTTTCCACATGTTCTCTCAGAAGAGAATTAGGTAATAAAGACAATACGCTGACAGGAGAAATAGTATCATGGCATAAGTGTAACACAACACTGGATGGGAAAGTCTACCTCTTCCCAATTTCACATGTCTGGGCAGTGCTTGTTCATGTGTGATCTGAGGGCCTGGCTGCATGTGGTAGAGGCAAAAGCAGGAGTAAATAGATGCACTCATTAGTGCCCAGCCCCTCATGGAGGCATCTGCTCTAGGGGGTGTACTCAGCTGGTGGACAGTACTGATTCAGAGCTTCTTCCTCACCCCAGAAGACCTGAATTAGCCACCCTCTCTGGTGCAATACACTGCAGAATGACCCTGATTTTGTCTGCCACTCTTCATAAGCATGCCACTACGATTATTACTTTATGATACCAGGTCTTATGTGTGTGAATTAGGAGTTAGATGGAAAAAACAGTTCTCAAGTCTGTGATCAAAGTCATTTGTAAAAAATTAGACTAAACAAGTGTTTTCTGCTATACTATCTCCCCAAGAGAGGGATATATTATGTTTCACAAATTTATTTAACCCCTATATCATTAGTGTTCTGAAGAAGCCAACTGGGAGACATTCCTATGGGCAAGAGGAAATCCGGACAGTACTAGGTCATCTGAGACAGAGCTAAGAATGTGGCAGAAGCAACAGAAAGTGTACTCACAAGTTGATAAATAAACTTAGAATAACATTCACTATGCTCTGATTTTGTTATAAACTCTTTATCTCATTTAATCCTCGTATCAACTCTACCACGGATATAGTATTATTTCCCCCATTTCACAGATGAGGAAACCGAGGCAGAGAAAATTTCAGCAGCTTGATCGAGATGATAGAATTAGTAAGGGTCAAAGCCAGAAAGCAAACCCAAGCTATCTGGACCCCATGGATCATGCTTTGTAAACCACATTACAGTGCCTCTCAGCACTATGAGAGAAAAGAAAGGGGTAGACACTTCAGACCCTCGCTACTCAAAGTACGATCCATGGGTCAGCAGCATCAGCAACAACCAGGAGCTTGTTAGGAATGTAGAGGCTCAGGCCCCCTCCCAGACCTACTGAATTAGAACTGGCATTTTAACAAGATCTTCAGGTGACTTATTAAAATTTGATAGGTATTGCTCTAAACAAGAAAGCCTTAAGTTTTTCTTGTTTTGTTTCATTTTTGTTTTAGTCCCAGACTCCTTTGAGAATCTGATGAAAGTCATGGACCCTGAGCACAAAAATGTGTATAAGATTTCAAAGAGATCATGAATTCATGTTTACAAAACCCTGCTGTAGAGACTGTGACTGTGGTAGGAATCAGTCCTTTATACCTTCCATGCATTATTGCTTTTAATCCTTATAAACTCACTATTGATAAAATGGAAACTTGAAGTTAAGTAACTTGCCTTAGTCATAGGAAGTGATGACAGCAGGATCAAATCTGGACATTTTGCTGCCAGAGCCTAGCTATCACACCAAGCACCTAGGCATGGCTGAGCCCCAGTGATTCTGAGGGACATCCCAGTAGAACTTCACCTCTCTCTGACAAGATCATGTTCTCCATCTAAAGTACAGTTCTGGTGCTTCCCTGGTGGTGCAGTGGTTGAGAGTCCACCTGCCGATACAGGGGACACGGGTTCGTGCCCCGGTCCGGGAAGATCCCACATGCCGCGGAGCGGCTGGGCCCGTGAGCCATGGCCACTGAGCCTGCGCGTCCGGAGGCTGTGCTCCGCAACGGGAGAGGCCACAACAGTGAGAGGCCCACGTACCGCAAAAAATAAAAAAAAGAAAAAAGAAATAAAGTACAGTTCTGGAAGAAACACTGATGGAGTGAAGAGGAACGGGACACTGCTTAGAGGGGGAGATTAGTCAGAGGGACCCTAGTAATCCATGTGATGGTGGATGTCCCAATCAGATCTGCCACACACGCATCTTCCTGACACACTTAAAACCTACACAGACTCAAGTGACATGCCGATCCATGACTTTCACCTACCACACTACCCCACTCTAAACCATGGTTGACAAAAAGATTTCATTTCATAGGCCAGCTGATTGATTGGTAGTAGCTACTTGGTGTTCAACATTGAAAAGGAGCCAGTTGAGGACTGTGATTGATTAGTAATGTCTGCCCCCAGCAGCAAAGGGTAACACAGTAGGCGGAGTACCAGCACCACTTATTTACCAGCTGGTACATTTAATTACTGCTTGGATTTTCATTCCTTTATTTAACATGCCTGCACTAAGTGTGACTTCTGTACACAGTGGCAGAAGCCCTCTTACCCATCCTAATGGAATAATGAACTTAAAATGTCTGACAGAATGGCAAATTATTAAAAAACTTATATACCTTTAAAACATTTCATTTTCAATTAAAACACTTAAATACATACATATTAACCAATTTTGGATGTAGGGCTATCTTTTTTCTTCTGAGTCCATGCTTTTGGAGCTCCCCAGGCATTTCTTTCACACCACACTCAAATGCACTACTTTTTAAAGATTCTTTCAAAGCAATCTAAAAAATTTTACTGATTTTTTTCCCTCCAATTACAATTGGTTTCTTCATACCTAACCCAAAAGCAAAAAAATCATGCAAAATTCATCTTTATAGTCTTTCCAAACATTTGACTTAGTTTTCATAGAAACAACTATTTTCTTTCCCTTTTATCAGTTACCAAACTATAATATTTAATTAAATTTTGTAGTTACTATAACACGTGCAATTGGTACAGAGGAATTTCAGAAGAAACACAACTGATTATAGGACAGGGTGCTACTCAACAAGCTACAGAGGGGCATGAGTCTGTATGTTTTACTGAGAACTGAAGAGCATTAATTACTCTGATGAGTTGAACAAATGATGGCCAGTTAGAAGAGTTTCCATTATACTACCTTGAGCTCTCCATAGTGGACTTCAACTAAACAAGACTCTTATTAACCAGAATTTCCAACATATGATTTCCATAATGATAGCTGTAAGGCATTCAAAGTTCCTGATGTGAATTATAAAATGAAGTGCGACAAAAGAGAATCTTTTTTGATATCTCCACTTTTTGGGGGGGTGTCTTTTGACATTTTTAGTTTATGCAATCCTGTATTTTAAGAATCCTTATAAATCTAGCTTTAATCGTTTCAGGAATAAGGAGAGGCTAAAAATATACACAAAATAAGTTCATTATCTCTATACTGTTGAGAAAATTTTATTGTATTTAATACCCTAAAGAAAGAATTTCTCTTGGCTACGGTAACAAACAGAAATCAAAAATACTAGTGGTTGAGACAAGAGAGACTTTTTTCACAGAGGTGGATAGTCTGGGACTAGAATGGCAGTCCCATGGTCATCCAGAACACGAACTCTTTCTCTCTACTCCAATAACATACTTTGTAACTTCCAGCCTCAGGTTTTCCTCATGGTCCCAAGATGGCTGCTGCAACTCCAACCATCATGTTAGAATTCTAGGCAGGATGAAAAGAAATGAGGGAATGGCACACAGGCTGTGCTTCACAGCCAACTCTGCCCTTTCAGAAAAACTCTTGGAAAGCCCCCAAGTAGTGACCTCTGCATACTTGTTATCTGCAACAAATCCTTAAAATGTCATTTCATAGCTAGGCACATGGACTGATACAACAATTTTGAGTTCTGTTATTGAAGAAGAAAGAAAGAATGGATATTGAGTAGACAATCAACAGTGTTTCCCATAAAATATAATCCTAGCAGAACATTCTAACAACCTGAATATTTGATAAACAACTTACCTCCTGACTGACCAAATAAAATAAAACTTACTGTATAATGTTTTGCATCTATTGACCTTTTGCCTTAGAAAAATGCTCTTCAGTTGCTACAACTACATCTTAAGCATCATGTGGAATATTTGTTTTATTCACTCTCTATGTCCATTTCTACCCATACACTACCTAGAACATTAGTCTCTGGTGCCATCTCAAGCTTACATAGATGCTTCCCCCAAGAGCAGAATTCCACTTCTACAAAGTACATATTATGCACACTCAACTCTGTACCTGTGTGTTTTTAGAAGTCTCAGTCAAGCCCATCTTACCAACTTTTGCCACTCAGTTGCACCTGAGAGCCCTGGATGCACTTGGCAAGCAGCAAAAGTAGCTCACTCACCACCCAAAACGGTTTGCCTCCACTTTCTTTTCCCCACTATTCAAGGAAGCCAACATTTATTACACGGGTGAAACAAGGTCTCTCTTTTTCAGTATCCAAGAAAACACTTGATACAGCGTATCTTAGACTCATCTAGAAATACAATTCACCAAACATCAAATAAGCCCTGCTTTGTTAAGGGGTTGGCCTGCCCTAATGGATTTCACACATAGTAAGGGAAATGGGATGTACAAGACTGATTAAGGTGTAAAAGAAAGGCCTGAAGAGGTTTTAGAGGGAGGTCTATGGCTTTCTTACTTCTGCTAAGTTAACACTTGAACAAGCCCCAACCCACAAGGCCCATTCCTTCCCTCCTTCCCAGAGGGTCCAGACCCTCTACTTAATTTTAACTTCAGGAGAAAGACACTGGATTGTTTTGCTCTTGATGAAAATCCTGTTCATAAAGCATCTCCACCACAATTCCTTAGGCTGGATTTAGTCAATTCCTTCCTCTACTCTCACCTCTAATGCTTGCTTCTCTCAGATCCCAATTGCTTGGCTCACTGATGACAAGACTTCACTAGGACCAGCTGAGATCATTTTGGCTTCCCCTGTTGTGCCGTAGCCGTGGTTACCGCCAACAATTCCAACCACTTAGCAACCACTGACACCCTCTTGCACTATGGCTCATGCTCCCAGATTTATAGCCTGATGGATGCAGAAACTCAGTCGACCCCCAATCAACCTAGCCCTACTCTTTCACAGGTACAATTTCAATATTAGGTAAGGTCCCCAACTCTGCCCATCCCAAGGTCCAAGCTTCCAACAGTGGGGAAATACACTTTCTCCTACATTCCTGGTTGTAGGAATTCTACCCGCTAATGTATAAGCAGGTTGCCTGAGGCCATGCAGTCATGATCCCAAAGAAGACAGCAGTTCAAGATGTATGGTTTACTGATGTACACAAATAAATAAAATGCCGTATAAACTAATTAACAACAGATGTGTACGAGAGAGAAAGTTCAATGGGCGTAAGAATGCCCAGCCACACAGATAGAATTTGTTTTCCCATCTAAAATACACTTTCCTATACAGTAACCTATTTGAACTTCTCAGTTACTGTGGGATGTACACCTATAGGGCAGATATTACTATCCTCCTCTTAAATATCAGAAAACAGAGTCTTAGAAAGATTAAATAACTTCCCTAAAATCTCTTAGATAGTACAACACAACCTTAACTGAAATCCAGATCTTCTATCTAAATCCAGTGTGTCTTCTACTACATTATTTACTCATGGTATTGCTCATATGTTTGGCTCACTGTGAGGTAGCCCTAACAGAGGAAAAATTTTAAATCGCTATTTTTTCAGTATCAGAGCCTACTATGTGAATTTGCAAGTCCTTCTTAACTGAAGGGCTGAATTATTTATTGAACTGAATTATTCCTTTATATCTTTGGTACTTTTCCCACTGAGAGAAGGAGTCATTCCCTTCCCCTTGAATCTGGATTGACTTTGGTGACGTGCTGGACCAATATAATACTGTGGAGGTGACACTCTGTGATTTCTGAGGCTAGGTCCTAAGAAGCCTTTCAGCTTCTATGCATGCCTCTTAGAACTCACTCTTGGAAGCCTGCTGCCATGCTATGATTATGCCCACGCAACCCCGTGGAGAGAACATTGAGACGAGGGCCCAAGGCCCCAAGAGTCAGCCCTGGCTGAGCTCCCAGCCAAAAGCCAGCACTAACTTGCCAGCCAGGTGAATGAGCCATCTTAGAAATGGGTCATCCCATCCAAATCAGGACAGATGAGCTGGCCCCATGCAGCCCTCCCCAATTTGCAGAACTGTAGACTAAATGAATGATTACTATTATTTTAAGCCATCAAGTTTGAGGATGGTTTGTTTTACAGCAAAGAACTGAAAACTACTTTTCAAAAACCTTCATGCCTAAAAACAATACCAAAAAGAAACATGGTGGCATACATCAAACTGATTATGCACTGTGAGTACTTCCATGTTTATTTACCTTATTTTATTTTATATAAGAAAAAAGGAAATGAAGAGAGTATCCTCTGATTTACAAAAGCAGAAGAAAAAAGGCAAATAGACAAATTGTTTTAAAATGCCCTCAACCTTGGGCTTCCCTGGTGGTGCAGTGGTTGGGAGTCCGCCTGCGGATGCAGGGGACACGGGTTCGTGCCCCGGTCCGGGAAGATCCCGCATGCCGCGGAGCGGCTGGGCCCGTGAGCCGTGGCCGCTGAGCCTGCGCGTCCGGAGCCTGTGCTCTGCAACGGGAGAGGCCACAACAGTGAGAGGCCCATGTACTGCAAAAATAAATAAATAAAATGCCCTCAACCTTAAATAATAAAAATCTTATTATAAATATGTTAGTATTTGGTTCAAAACTCTGTGGAAGGAATTAGCTTTTACAGTTCCATGAAGAACTTCTAAATATAGGAAAGTAAAACTGAAATTTATGTCAGTTTATTAATGGCATCACTTAAAACTATAACAGTTAATTAACAACTTAATTAACTCAGCACTTAATTTACTTACTTGAGTTCACCTAAATTCCCTAGATGTGATTTAATGAACTTTCAGTGTAATTCCTGACTAACCATGGAAATTGTGTGATGCATATTTCTTCAATTTAAAAGGTATTTCTTGAAATTAAATGATTTAAAGCAGAACACTAAGCCTCAAAGTGAGTTTTCATTTTTTCTTCAATGAGGAATATCCCTGAACTTCTGGCATGTACCAATTTTCCCACTCCATTTTTTTCTTTCAAAATGAAACTCATATTTGGGTTTGTTTGTTTCTTTAAATGTATCAATATACTGTTCAGAAACCATTAAGCCAAAGTGAGCAAATGCCATCACAGTTTATTAATCATTAATTATCCTATATTCTTAAAGAATGGACCTGAGACAATAACTGAAAATCAGAGGAGAAAATTCATTATAAAACATTCTCTGGACTTGAGGATATGGGGAGGGGGAAGGGTAAGCTGTGACAAAGTGCGAGAGTGGCATGGACATATATACACTACCAAACGTAAGGTAGATAGCTAGTGGGAAGCAGCCGCATAGCACAGGGAGATCAGCTCGGTGCTTTGTGACCACCCAGAGGGGTGGGATAGGGAGGGTGGGAGGGAGGGAGACGCAAGAGGGAAGAGATATGGGAACATATGTATATGTATAACTGATTCACTTTGTTATGAAGCAGAAACTAACACACCATTATATTGCAATTATACTCCAATAAAAATGTTAGAATTAATTAGTTTTAGAAAAAAAACATTCTCTGTTCCATGGATTTACTTAGTCAGTGGCCATGTTTATAGACCAGGTCTGTATAGTCATGCTTCTCAATGTGTGGTCTGTGGACCTGTGCCAGTCTGAGTTGGAAAAACTCAACTTTTCTCCTGTGTTTCTCCTTTACTTTCACACATCCACCACACTCCCAACACTTCCGAGACCAGATGTGTGGGTGCTTTCCCCCACCCAGGAATTCTCTGCAACACCAGCTGGTGTCCTACAATCTAACTCAGTTCTGACACTGTCTACCTGGAGACAGCATCAGATCCCACAGGTTAAGGACTCAGTCCTACAAGACTTCTCTCACTTCAGATACCAGTTACAAGTCCAGGTTACCACCTGTGCTTATGACCAATAAGCTATCAACCTGAGGTTCTCACAACCCCCTCCTCTGGTTTGATTAATTTGCTAGAGCAGCTCACAGAACTCAGGGAAACACATTTACCAGTTTATTAAAAGTATGTTAAAGGATACAGATGAACAGCCAGATGAAGAGATACATAGGATAAGGTCAAGGAGGGTCCTGAGTACAGGTCCTGGTTGAGATGGGGTGTATCACCCTCCCAGTATGTGAACGTGTTCACCAGCCTGGAAGCTCCCCAATCCCCATACTTTTGAGGTTTTATGGAGTCTTCATCATGTAGGTATGATTGATCAGTCATTAACTCCATCTCCTGCCCTTCTCCCCTCCTGGAGAATTAGGGGAGGACTGGGGAGGGACTGAAAATTCCAAGCTTCTAATCAAGGTTTGGTCTTTCCAGTAATCAGCCCCCATCCAGGAACTATTCAGGAGTCCACCCAGAGTCATCTCATTAGAACAAGACACTCCTATCACCCAGGAAATTATAGGGGTTTTAGGAGCCCTGTATCAGGAACCAGGGTCAAAGACCAAATATTAGAATAAGAGATGCTCTTAGTGTTCATCACTTAGAAAATTACAAGGGTTTTAGGAGCTCTGCGCCAGAAACTGGGGGAAGGAACCACTTTATTTTTCTATTATGTCACGGAGTCCATGAATTCTTACTAGTAGCAGATGAGAAAAGTACAGAAATTGAGTATTTAGATACATTTATAGCATTACGGGAGGATAACTATGTCTATTGACTAATAATGATATATTTAGGCTTGTATTTTGTACGTCTTTTTTTATTTCATTTCTATAATAATTCATTTTTATTGTATCTTACAAACATCCTAGTCTGCAACAGATTGCAATTTTTTTTAACACTGGTTCTTTTTCACAGATAGTTTGGGAAGCACTGATTTGACTAGGTTAAGTACTGGGGCAAACAAAAATATGGGTAAGAAATTATCCCCACTTTCATAAAGCTTGCAGCTTAATAAGAAAAGTAGGTTGTGACTGTGGCATAACTGAAGCATAAACATCAGGTTCTAGAGGCTTAGAGGAGTAAGATGATTCCAAGCAGGAGAGATAAGAGAAGACTTTGTGGAGGGAATGAACGTTGAGTGAGGGCTTCCTTAAAGGGTAGACTTTGGGGAGACAGAAGTTGAGGGTGATGTATTGATACATTTCAGACAAAATGAACGATGTGAGTAAAGGCTGGTTGGGGGGCAGGGGAAGCAGCTATATATTGGGAAAAGCATGCAACTGTCCTCCTTTGGTGAGAGCAGAGGGAACATGATAAATCTGGAAAGGTAAATCCAGAGCTAAATTGGGGATGGCCTTTGAATGCAAAGCTAAGGAGTTTGCACTTGATTGAGATCAGCTCCAAGCTGCCACTGAAAATTTCTGTGCAGAAAAGTGGTCTTCTCAGAGTTATGCTCTGGAAGATGAATTCAATGAGAGAAAGACAGGAGATTCAATCCAGGAAGAACACCCTAAACTCGTCAGGTACGACGCGATAGATCCAAGTCATCTTAAAAACATGCAGATCAAGATTTTAACAAGTGCACTTTTCACGTTTCCAAAGTAGTGATCAGTAAGTCAAAACACAATGGCAACCTACCCTATAAAACACCTAAACGAGTGACAGATGGCTAACATTTATTAAGCATTCAATTTAGGGTATCTCATGTAACCCTCAAAACAACTCTAAATGTTAGGTTCTACTATGATCCCCATTTTACACACAAGAAATTTGAGGCTATAAAAGTAAAGTACCACACCCAGGGTCACCAACTAAACAATACGAGCTTGATATTGAACCACATCAGTCTGATGCCAAAGTCCGTTTCAGCATTATTGGGTGAACTCAAGAAGTAGCCACTCAGTCATGCTTTCCCTGCATGGACAAGGAGGATTAGGTGGAAGACAATTAAAAGCCATACCAGGGGCTTCCCTCGTGGCGCAGTGGTTTAGAGTCCGCCTGCCGATGCAGGGGATGCGGGTTCGTGTCCCGGTCCGGGAGGATCCCACATGCTGCGGAGCGGCTGGGCCCGTGAGCCATGGCCGCTGAGCCTGCGCGCCCGGAGCCTGTGCTCCGCAACGGGCGAGGCCGCAACAGTGAGAGGCCCACGTACAACAAAAAATATATAAATAAAATTTTTTTTAAAAGCCATACCAGCTATCCACCTGGACACTAGGAAGCCCAGTCTTTGTGACAGTCT